>NC_056703.1:3137709-3140209 GCF_018831695.1 Puntigrus tetrazona | reverse complement strand
GCTCTCTATCTTCATCCATCTCGGAGTTGCCCGGAAGGCATTCCCTCTACTGCGTTATTGAGTTATTCTGATCATATTTGTTTGCGTTGCCAAATGTCTCCGTCACCCACATCTCCGAAAGCCGCATTCGAATTGATGCGTGTTAGATTTGTTCATCCAAAACACAAAAACCTTTGGATATCCTCATGAAACTATTCTGGTTTATCTTTCTTGTTGAAGGCTTTAGGCTTAAAAAAAAACACGTTGGTTGATTCCTTGTTTCGTAAATGCAATTCATTGTTGCTTTAAAGACGAATTGCTTTAAGAGGCTATTAAGCTTTTAGCATAAACGGGCCAAATATGGAAATCTTCAAAAGACATGCAATGTTTTATTGTGAGGAAAAAGACTGAAATGTATGCCGTTATTGGCTGAAGATCTTCTCTTCTCCGGTTTCATTTAAAAGAACGCCGGCTTGTAAACCTTTACTTATCTCAAGGTTGAACTGACTAGTTTTGTGACGTTTTTGTGGCAGATTTTGAAGCTGGAAAACTGCATTTCCCGTTCGTTATTTGTCCACGGGGAAAAATGCCCGGCACAGGCCTTCAGGATTCCTCCCAGGAAACACGGGAAGTCAAATGGGGTGAAAAAACGATGACAAAAATGTTCATTTTTTTAGGTTTAGCTTTCTTGCTCCCCTGCAGCCTTTTTAATGGAGCACGTTTTTTTTAGTTTTTTTTTTTTTAAATGTCGTTCTGGGTGAACGACACCCGGCCGTACATGCTTCACTCGGCTGTCTTTATCAAAAGCCTTTCCGAAACGGGAAAAAAAGAAATAATTACTAGTTCTTTACGTGCCGTTCACGGTCGTAATTTAGTCTTGTTTGAGAGATCCGCGGGACGCGCTGTACCTGCGAGCTAAATGGTTCAAGCAAAATGGTCTTCATGCATAATAGACAGAGGTTCTCACTTTCATTCTGTAATAAGATTATGTGCAGACACAAGCAGAACAGCCTACGATCACATCAAATGCTCCCTGAGCCAAATGAAAAGAGAGAGAGAGAGAGAAAAGCTCTCCTGGAGAAAAGAAGGACCTAGCGTGCCTCGCAGCTGAGACAGGGCAAGGAAGAATAAAGAAAAGGGAGAGCGTGTTTGAAGTCAGACTGCCTTTTCTCCACTTCAGATATTTGATGACGGCGAAGGAGAGAGAGAGAGAGAGAGGTAGAAACACCAAGATAAGGCACAGAAAGAGCTCCGTATTAAATGAAGGAAAGTGAAATGACAGCGAAAGGAAGGAACAAAGAGAAACGCGAGATAGACGAGTCCCACACAGGATCAAACGGCCCGAATGCAGCGGGAACGAAGCCCAAAGTCGAGAGAGATAAACATTTTCCGTCCTTATTTTCCAGGCCCACTTTTTAAATTGATTTTATTTCGCTTCGCTTAAAGTGATTATGTTCTTAAACCGACATCAGAGCGTCGGGGTTTTGAATGTCAAATATAATCACGAACATCGCGGCGAGCGGGAGAGGCATCAGAAGTACGGCAAAGCCTGGGCCGGACGGCTCGAGTTTACTGAACCTTTTTAAGGGTTGCTTGAAGAACGAAATCAATCAATCAATCAATCATTTTTATTTCTATAGCGCTTTTAACAACACAGGTTGCATCAAAGCACTGGACAGTATAATGACAGGGATGTATAATGAAGAGAGTGACCAATTTCTTATTAAATGCAGAGACGGTCTCTAATCAATTCAAAGATAATCACTAGAAGTTAAGTGTCCCCAACCAAGAAGACAGAGGAACCAGAACCCCATCCATACAGAATGGAGAAAAAAAACGAAAGCGACTGCATTGTAAACAGTGCTGGGAATTAGATTACAAGTCATCGTATTTAATCAGTAGGGTGACTCTTTCAATTACTTTAATGTAATGTAACTGATTGCATTTGATAACTTTTCTAATCGGTGTTTTCAGCTGATGATCAGGCAGGTTAAACTCCAAACTGATCGCTTAGACTTTCAAAAACCACTTTAAAAACCTCTTTTTACCGAGGTTAAAGATTTAAAATCGTAGCAAGATGCAGTTTGCATCAATATGACAAGTTTTGCATAACTGTGACAAAAAAAGTTAAACTTAAAAAATAAGGTATATGCATGAAAAAGGTATATAGATGAACCCAAATAATTAAATTATATATGCATAATTGCATGCAAGTGACCCTAACCGTATTGTAAGTGCTGTGTTTTGTAATTAAATTACATAATTCATGTAACTGGTCACTGATTATAAATGACTTTTGATGTTTGCTGAGAGAATGAAGATCTGTGGGCCTTGCAGTGCAAATGCTGCCTGTTGTTTATTGTAATGAATATTAATTAAACAACAATATTGGCAAGAAAATGAGAAAAACACTTACTGCTCTTAATTTGTTTCATTGTTCATTATTACTGATTTTCTTTACTCCAATAATTGCTTGGAAAATATGCAGCGGTGTTTATTTAATTAAGAATTGCTCGAAGGC
>NC_056703.1:3117709-3125209 GCF_018831695.1 Puntigrus tetrazona | reverse complement strand
AGTTTGAAATCTTATGATGGCAGATCTCGGTGTTTTGATGAATCTGAGCCATTTTAGACGCTACTGACACATTTCAAGAGCAGAGGTGTCCAAACTCTTTAATATGAAGAGCCAGACATGATGTTGACCAACAATAAATGCATGCATTATATTCAACTATATTATAATAAAATGCATTGCATCATATTTTTTCCATTGCATCATATTACATTGAATTGAATCCCAATAGACGAATCGCATCTCATTGCATCTGTAGCTTTATATGTATCTTTAATATATCTTATCATTGGTTATGCATCAAGATTCGTATCACATTGGCCTCAGGTATGGAGATGCACATCCCTAGCTGGCAAAGCTAAAGCATGCATTCAGTTATTTCCATTGTTTGCTGCTTGTTCGTACCTCAACTAAATATTCAAAGCGTTTGATTGACTGGAATTGAACTATACTTCAATTGATGAGATTGTAGCTTGACGAGCAATTTCAAAAGAAGTTTTCAAAAGAAAAAATTAAATGAAGGTCAAGCCAAAACCCATCCCTGAACCTCAACGGAACGTACAGAGAATGCAATGAAAGATTTGTCCAAATAGTTAAGAACTGTCACAAAAGTGTGTTGGGAAATCAACAGAGAAGCAAAGATGAGTTTAAAACAGATGAAGAGAGGAGAGGAGTGAAAGAGAGAGGAGACCGGAGGAGATCAACACGCTGTGGGAGGAGAAGAAGAGAAGAGATCAACGCGGAGGAGAGGAGATCAGCGAGAGGCCTTAACGTGTCCTACTCACGTACCCAGAGAAGAGAGGGATTAGAACGCAGAAAAGTAGGTTGAAGGAAAAGGGCTGAATTAGAACAGGACCCTTGAGAAGCAGATCAAGAAGAGGACGGGGGGAGAACGAGGGAGAGATAGAAGAGAACTGAACTGGAAACATGCTGAAGGAGATGCAGAAGAAGCGAGAGAGAGAGAGAGAGAGAGAGAGAGAGGGACACGTATGGCACAGCAGTAAGATTCGTTTTTCATCCATTTAAAGCACAAATAAACTCATCAAGAGCTGACCGCTGTGCAGAAGAGAAATCTCATGTACTGTAACGTTGCAAAACCTCTGTTGTCCGTCTTTTAGTTTGGAAACAGACTGATTCGCGGCGTAAGCATCGTTAAAATCATACCTGAAACAGAAAACTAATAGATACAGTAATAGTCCCTCGACGCGCCGCACACACAACATATCTCGTTTATTAGACGGGAAGGGCGTGGTCTTAAAATTAAAGATGAAAGACGCAACATAACCCAAGCAGAGGTCGCTTAATTACATACATAATACGCAGAACAGTTTTATGCTGTATTATTGATTGTTTGTTGCTAACGGTGGTTGCTAAGGGTGTTTCTCAGTGATGCGCACAGCTGTTGGGTGAAGCGGTCAAAGCCAAAACCTCTCGGTCATCCAAGTGCACTAATGTTACCATTACCTTTTTAAAATCATGAAATCTGAGAACAACTGTGCAATAATTGTTGTTTCTTTTGATCAAATAGCATAAAAGCTTATCAGCCAGTGTGCATGCACAGTCCTAGGCGCACATCCCAGGATGCTGACTGTTTCCATAGCAACCGGAACTTCTAACAGCAGATGCGATGATTGGCTATTTTATTAAGAAGGCGGGGCTTCTTGTGATTGATCTGCCATTTTAAGCGTTGTTTTCCCGTTAAAAATATACGAGTCAAATACCGTTTTACATTCTACGGCACCTTTAAACGCAAGGGTAAAAAGATGAGACTGTAATTTAGATTTAAAATCCTACACAGAAGATGCAAGTCTGAATGTGCCAGACCGCTTAAGAGCTTAAAAACAAACAACAGCATTTTTAATTCGGCTCTATAATGCCCTCTTGGCCAATTCTGTAGCGATACTGACTATCAGAAACTTTGCAAGTATATGCCAGCTTATTCTACTAACCCTAAACCAACCCTAACAGTGTCCTCTGAGAGAATTAATGAAAATGAGTTGACATGTAATGTTGTAGTCTATCAAAATAAAGCGTAACAAAAAGATTGAACTTTTGACAAACGTTTAAGATGCTGAAAACATGACTTGTCAAAGTTATAGCCAGAGAGAGAAAGCAGTGTGTGTTTGCCTGCACGTCTCTGTGTGTGTGTGTGTGTGTGTGTGTGTGCGTGCACGTGCATAAACAAGCACTTTGCTTCCCCTCTTGATGGTCTAATCATCACTGAACCATTTTTCACGTGCATCATGAACGCAGGCCTTTCGCCCCGTTATCTCAGAAGTAATGACAAGGTCAGATTTAAATGCATCGCAACAAGTGTGAAGTACATCGGCGCTCGTGTATTAGATTCTGTGCGTATCATCATGGGAGGCTGCGGCCCTAATGTGCTCCAGGAATATCGCTGTCGATTGACCCAGAATGATGATTCACATGCTTCTCGTCCTCAAGATCAACTCAAGGATTCAGCCCTCAAGCCTCCCGACAGATGCTACAAACTCACCATAGTAAAACGCCTAGTAAAAGTTACAGCGGATTTGATGGATTTCACAGATACGTGATTGATAGCCGAGGGCTCTTCAGAGTTCAAAAGCACCGCCGTCGTTTTTATGTTAATAAGATATGTGGGATTTCATCCCGAGATCTTTTTCTTTTTATGTTAATATCTCGACGATAGCACGAAATCCTGAAATGTCTTTCTCGACGATCCGGACTCTCCATTCCTGTCATCGCGTGTTTGGTGATGACAGCTGGGAAGCGAGGCAATCTCACGGTGGAATTGAACGGATTGGGCTCTGATTGGTTCCTTTGAAGTGTCAGGATAGCGTTCGAGCAGGCAGCACTTTCGCTCTGTAATGTCTATTCATTTTTTTGTGCATTCGGTGCAGTCAAATGGCAGAGTTGCTTTTCAAATCGTCTCTCGTCTTGGTGAACTTATGTTTTGAGCTTTTAAAGTGGAACTGTGAATTAGAGCATTGGCGCGCTTTTATGTTTCTCTGTCAGTTTTACATAATGCAGACCTCTGAGAAGTACTCTCAAGCTCAGACGGCACGCCCATGGACCGTTCACAGTCTCTCATGACTACGGCGCGCCAAATGGAAAGAGATTTCTCCAAACCGGAGAGAGGGAGAGCTCCGACCCGATTGGCTGCATTGGCTTTACGTTCGTTCCAGAGTCCTAGTGCGAAGGACTTTAACAGTATGATTGGTAAATCATGTCAGTTTCCAGCAGAAAGACCGTTTTTGGAGATGTGTAGAGCAAAAACAGTGGCTTTTACAACTTTAGAAACAGCCAAGGTGTTGGACATTTCAGCATAAATAATTCCTTGCCATACATCAAGGAAACCAGTAATAAGGATATTGATTTTCTTTCTTTCTTTTTTTGTTCCTGTTGTTACTTTTTGCAAAAGTCATCATAAAATGATGAAAACAGCATTTTTTTAAGGGTTTTTTTTCCAAACTTTTTTAGGGTACTGTATGTGTTCAAGAGATAATAAAAAAAAAAAATTTAAAAATTAAATAAAAATAAATATATATATATATATATATATATATATATATATATATATATATATATATATATATATATATATATATATATATATATACACTACAATTGAAAAAAAATTAAAATGCAAAAGTTACCGTAAACACTGTAAAAAAAAAAATGGCTTTAAAATCTTTCTTCGTATTATTTTTTTTTATTAACAATTTTCTGCCAAAATAAGTGAAATATTACTAAACCAAGAAAAATTTACCCCACTGGCAGAATTTCACTTGCAAAATGCAGCTAATTTAGTTTTTAGTTCTTAAATATCTTAAGTTTGCTTACCTAGTAAAAGTATCTTGATTTAAGAATTTCTTGATATTTTGACTCAAAATATCTAAAATATAAAAATGTTTTAGGTCAAGTAAGGTAAGCCGTAAGCCATTTCAAACAAATGCTTTTAAAAAATTCTTATATTATTATTATTATATTAGGGTTCCTACAGAAATATAATGCAGAAAACAAAATACATAATAACAAAGACCGAATGTAGAATAAATTTCTATTTAGTTTTATGAATAGGGGGGTTATTACTGCAAAGACATTTTTAAAAACCTTAAAAGTTACAGACACCAAATTATATAAATGATAGCATGCCATCCCATTTAGTCTTAAGTAGGATAATGTAACATCATCATCACTATTATCCTTTACATGCCGTATTTCCTAACCCCTAAACATCAAATAAAAATAAATAAATAAATAAATTGTGACATGCAACCTGCAGTTTGCATTTTTATTAAATTTACTTAATTTTTATAGCACATTTTTAAAGGCTATTAATGTCATGCACAATAATAATAATAATAAAATCTATCTGTCTATATATATTATTTATATATATATATTTATTTTATTTTTTAAATGCAGTTTTTTCCTATCCGCAGTAGTTTTCCCGAATAATGTGGACCAGACATCACAGCTAACACTTAGAATATAGTGGGTGTTTAATGAGTGGATGCATTTCTGCTGGATTACATCAATGCCAAGCGGCACGTATCTGCACATGACCGCGCTGAAATTAGTGTTCATCGAGCTTTGAATTAGTGTGATTTGTTAATGATTCAGTGAGACGCAGACGGCTAGCTCGAGTGGATAATCTTCATACGGCACGGCTCCCGACGCCTACCCCCCCGAGCGAACAACCGGCCCACGTTTAACGAAGACAAACGGTTCGCCTTCAGCGGGGGGTATTTACCGATGCCGGGATCAGTCTGGCCGGGAGAGACGGCGACAGCAGGAGCGTCAGCGGATGATTACGCACCTCTAAGCCAATTGAGGAGCAGGACCGAGGCCAGACAGAGAGAGAGAAAGAGAGACAGAGACAGATGGGAAGAGAGATGAGATACTAATACACAAATACAGAGGGGGAGGGAGCAATAGGACGGAGGAATAATCTCTCATTGTATTGTTGACAAATGCCCACAAGTATCCACACAAAGCGCCCATGATTTCACACAACTGCACAGAAGACGGGGGCTTCGACGCGAGCCGGCGGAGGGAGAGAGAAATAACACACGCAGCGGAGCTTTAGACACTTTCTCCTGTTTGCTTTGCTCCGTGTTTGATGTGTGCTGAAAACTTCATTTCTGCAAATTCATCAACGTCATAACCCTCTGCCGCGCGCGTTCTCTTCTTTTCGCATTATTATTATGCGACAGTTCCGGTCTTCTAATCCGTTTGGACAAGCAGCGCGCTAAACAGGGCTGTTTTCCATTCCCAATTCAATTACAATGCCGTGTTTTTTTTTTTATTTTTATTTCAATTGAATTGCTGCATGCAAAAGAGACGCAAAGTGATTTGAAATTCGTAGAAATGAATGATTGATTGATTGGTCAACAGGCTGACGGAACAAATAAAATACAGAATGATAGACATTTATAGAATAACGCTTTATTTTAGGGTCTTATTAGCATGCATTTGATGGCATTTATTAGTAGTAATTAAGCACATATATATATACTTTTACACCCCTAATCCATCCTACTACCTGAACTTAACGTCTACCTCAGCACCGTAGGAACCTATTGAGAGAAAAGTCAAAGATAACAGTGAATAAGCGTTTTTATGGACGCGCACCACATTCGATACGATTCACGAAAATGAATTTGTTTGTATCTCCCGAATTCACATTGCATTTCGGCCTGTCGTGGCCAGTTCTATACAAGTTCACGTTCCCGATTTAAAAGCAAGACGGCTTTCTCGAATCTCTTTGGTTATAGGAGTGCGTGATTCACTCCAGCTTTCTGTATTCCAGACAGACGCTCCGTCTCGCCGGCGCTCGACAACACAACAGGTGATTCTGCTTCGACTTCTTTTGCAACTATTTTCATTGCCAGAGGAAAAATAACTGCCCTTGGTGTTTCTAAGACGCAAGCTGCTCGATGTTGTATACAGCTTCGTGCCTGTGGCCAAGGCGCCCATCTTCAAAAAGAAAAACAAATGCATTAGGTAAATTAATAAGATGCTCAGAATGTTTCAATGAGCAATTCTTCGTGATGTTTCCAGACGAACCTGTTATTTCTGCTCGGTTTAAAAGAAAATAAGCTGCCGTGTATTCACCGCGTGTGTCTTATCAGAGTGTCCTTGCATCCTGGCGTCTCTTAAAACAACCAGATACATTTTCATGAATGATTTATGGACACTAGAGAACGTGATTTCAGCCTTTCTTATAAGGAAATAAAAATAACAAAAGACATCTCGTCTTTGAAATCTCAATTGCTTCTCCTAGACGGAAATAGGATTTAAAAGACTTTCTCCAGACGTCTCCAGCTTCTGAGGTTTTCTAGATCCTCTAGAGCAAATATATCCGCGCTAAAGAAGAAATCAACAAAACGTGCCATTGTTTCGATTATATGTTTGTTCGGCACGTTTCAGGACAGGCTTCGCAAACCGATCTTACTGCATACGTGACCCTGGAGCACAAAACTCATCTTAAATTGCATTTGTAACAATGGCCAACAATGCATTGTATGGGTCAGAATTATACGTTTTATCATCAGGATACTAAGCAAAGATCATTTTCCATGAAAATTAACTCTCGATTAGTAATATGCATTGCTAAAAACCTCATTTGGACAACGTTAAAGGTGATTTGATCTCAATATTTCGATTTTTTTTGCACCCTCAGCTTCCAGATTTTCTAAATACAACGTTGTCCCATCCTAACGAATCCCGTCACGTGTGGACTTAGCAGTAATGCTACAACTAGTTAGCGATCACGTTCATCAAAATTCTTTGCCTTAGTCATCATATAAGTATAAATTACATTTTATAATGCATTACAATAGACGGGTTACTTCGAAATATTGTCACTTTTGCTGCATTTTTGATCAGATAAATGCAGAATGAGAGCAAGAGACGACTTATGTTTGATCAAATAAATGTTCAAAAAGGCCTTTTTCAAATATTAAACAAAGTTAGCATCGTTTGATCTCCTCTCCTCCGCTACGAGTTGATCTCCCACCTTCTCCTCTCCCTTGAACTTCGTTCCTCTCCTCTTTGTTGATCTCCTGTACTCTCCTGAGCAGCGACTCACTTCAGAGAGAGAGTGGATCGGGCACAGAATTATGCAAACACTCGCTGATCCTCCTTCAAACCTTTCGGTCTTTTCTTCCTCCTGCTCAAACACGCCCCACTCTCCCGCTGCAGTGACCGCCTGCAGTTTGACAAGACACACAAACCGTTTTGTCAGCCGTGCTCGTGTTTTCGAAATGTGCGAGACGTGCTCCTGTTTTCCTCTCGGTTCTCAGCTCCAGACGAGCGTTCGTACAGAACGCGCTTGAAAGCGGATGCGGCCGTCGAGGCGTGCGCTGTTCGGAGGTGACCGCAGAAAGGCTTTGTGGGGCGATCCTCTGCGTTTGGGTTGAGATGCCAAACGCAGCGAGCAAGTAGTAAAAATTCACATGGTAAGGGTTTGATGCACAGATCTAGAAGTTATGATGCTTAAACTCGAACGCGAGA
>NC_056703.1:3062709-3110209 GCF_018831695.1 Puntigrus tetrazona | reverse complement strand
GGAAAAATGCTGCGCTGAATTCGTTATGCCCCATTATGCATCAATACCCTTTATTGTTGTTGACTATGTTGCATATGTAATTCACGGCTTGCATTCATATTTACATTGCATTTTAATGCTACCTGTAGTTTCTGTCTTTATGGCTAAGGGATGTTCAATCGGTTTTCAGCGTGGGCTGCAATATTCCACTCTGTCATGACTCTCTATTTCACTGCACAGCACATAAAAATGTTGTTGTTTACATTTTAGAAATGCGTTTAATTTATGCATTAATGCAATATTCACCCAGAAAAGAAAATGTTGTTTTGAACCTGTATGCTTGTCTTCTGTGGAACACAAGACGTTTTTTTTTTTATTTGTTTGTTTTTAATATGTGACCCTGGTTTCAGGTAACTTCTTATTTTAATTTAATTTTATTTAATTTTATTTAATTTAATTTTATTTAATTTTTTTATGCAAATGTTGTCAGTAGATCTGAACTTTTTTTAAATCCTCTGATATTTTCTAATAATATGTATTTTAGTCAACTATATATAATAATAATGTTATTATTATATGTTTATATTTTGATTTTATTATATTTTTAAATTTTCTCAAAAGCAGTTATACCAATCAATCATACTTAGCAAAACCCTTTAGCTGTGTTACAAACCACATGAAATACAGCAAATTCACATAATGCATGCAAAATATATACACTGCATACTACATATAGAGGAAAAAGCACTAGTTGTATGAACTGGAACATGCATGCATGTTTGTTTTGTTTTGTTATCCTGTCTTTCTCTCCCTTCCTCCCGTAATTTAGTATATCGTTAAAATTGATCCCAAAAACATACTATTTATAAAGCATTTGACTTAATAAACATCTCCGTGTCTCATGGACAAACACATTCATATATTTTGCGGGCTCACGTCACAAGCGTCCAGTAACCGGTCATACGAGTTTTCACATGATCTTCAGAACAACAACAACCTTATTAAGAAAGAGGCGAAATGAAAGCAGCGCGTGCATAAAGCCCAAATCGGCCTGAAGTCATCTACAAGCTATTAGATAACACAAGGCGGTGTTCCTCGTTTAGGTTTCTTGTTCTGGACGATAGTGATGTTTGAGAGAGCTGCCAGGCCCAGATGTGCTCCGTCTAAATGAAAACACAGAGTCTCAGTCACAGGTCTGCTGCTGTAGGACTGCAACAATTAACCCAGTGTTTCTTCCTCCGCAGTGCCTCTCTCTCTCTCTCTCTCTCTCTCTCTCTCTCTCTCTCTCTCTCTCTCTCTCTCTCTCTCTCTCTCTCTCTCTCTCTCTCTCTCTCTCTCTCTCTCTCTCTCTCTCTCTCTCTCTCTCTCTCTCTCTCTCTCTCTCTCTCTCTCTCTCTCTCTCTCTCTCTCTCTCTCTCTCTCTCTCTCTCTCTCTCTCTCTCTCTCTCTCTCTCTCTCTCTCTCTCTCTCTCTCTCTCTCTCTCTCTCTCTCTCTCTCTCTCTCTCTCTCTCTCTCTCTCTCTCTCTCTCTCTCTCTCTCTCTCTCTCTCTCTCTCTCTCTCTCTCTCTCTCTCTCTCTCTCTCTCTCTCTCTCTCTCTCTCTCTCTCTCTCTCTCTCTCTCTCTCTCTCTCTCTCTCTCTCTCTCTCTCTCTCTCTCTCTCTCTCTCTCTCTCTCTCTCTCTCTCTCTCTCTCTCTCTCTCTCTCTCTCTCTCTCTCTCTCTCTCTCTCTCTCTCTCTCTCTCTCTCTCTCTCTCTCTCTCTCTCTCTCTCTCTCTCTCTCTCTCTCTCTCTCTCTCTCTCTCTCTCTCTCTCTCTCTCTCTCTCTCTCTCTCTCTCTCTCTCTCTCTCTCTCTCTCTCTCTCTCTCTGTCTCTCTCTCTCTCTCTCTCTCTGTCTCTCTCTCTCTCTCTCTCTCTCTCTCTCTCTCTCTCTCTCTCTCTCTCTCTCTCTCTCTCTCTCTCTCTCTCTCTCTCTCTCTCTCTCTCTCTCTCTCTCTCTCTCTCTCTCTCTCTGTCTCTCTCTCTCTCTGTGTGTCTCTCTCTCTCTCTGTGTCTCTGGATCAACATCTCTCTCTCTCTCTCTCTCTCTCTCTCTGTCTCTCAGATTGGAGGGTCTCTCTCTCTCTCTCTCTCTCTCTCTCTGTCTCTCTCTCTCTCTCTCTGTCTCTCTCTCTCAGTTCCCTCAAACCACCTTTTTGTACAATCACATCCCTCTAAACACACTTTTGAACATGTGCTCTTGCTCCAGGCCATCGCTGTCACTTCGTTTCAAAAAACAGTGAGGAAATTTAGCTCAAAGACGACGACAGCGACTTCGGTACAAGACGTTCCTGAATCAACATCCCAATCAACCAATCAGATTGGAGGGTTTTGAAGGCTTACGATCAGGGTCAGGTGCTTCTACAGCCTTGTTAATCAGCTGATTTTAAGAATAAATTGGGATAGTTCACATCACAATAATCCACAGCACTCCAGTCCATCACTTCACAAATCCATGCAAATTATAATACAGTGTCGTTCAACCTGTACCTTTATAACGCAAAGTGCTCCAAAAGTACCAAAAGATATTTTAAGAATCATGAGACGGTTTAGTTTCCCTTTGCATTCAACCGAACTGAAAGGTTTTTGTTTACAAGCATTCTAAAGATATATCTTCTTTTGTGTTCCACAGGGAATAAAATAATAGTAATACGGGTTCGCAAAGCGAGGCAAATTTTATTTATAGCGCTCCACAGTAGTTGATCCAAAGGCCTTTACAATAAAAATAAATCGGAACTGGAAAGGAGAGAGAGAGAAAAAACGTAACGTATATACATAAAACACCAATTTAACACCAATTGAACTATTCAAAGCACACACACGGCACCAGAGTAAAGTCTTTAAGCTGGATTTGAAAGCACCCGGTGATGAAGAAGCTCAACACGAGGGAGAGTGAATGATTACAGAGTTTTCATTTTTGGGTGAACTGTATTTATAAATGCTTTTCTGTATTTCGGGGTTCGTAAAGTTCCAGATGTGATGCAGCAGCTCTCCTTCACATAAAAAGACACCTGCTCGCACGTTTACCTTCACGTAGCTTTTAATGTAAAGAAACGGAGCGTGACTGTTGAGGACGAGAGCTGCTAAAGGGCGACAGATCCGATTGGTCTGTGTTGGTCTTTTTTCTCATTGAGGAGAAGAAAGCCACCTCTGGGAAAGTCACGTGACCTGTACACTGAATCCGTCCCATATGGAGTAGATTAGGTAACACTCCTCCTCCTTTCACCCTCTTTCCTCCAGAGTCAATGGAATAAAAGAGTTTTGTTGTGTGTTTGTGACATACGAGCCTTTACTGGGCTCTGAGACCGGATCTACATCCGATCTGCTCTGCCTTTGTGTCTCCAGAACTCAACTTCACTTTAATCAGTTCTTTTTTGTTAATATTGTTGGGTTAACAGTTCTTTACTAGCCTAACCTTCAACCTCAAATCTGTTTGGTTGATCCAAGAAAATAAAGCAATGCAGCTATCATTTATAATATCCATGTATTATGCTCGCACTAAATTACATGTATGGCCCTAAAAATGGAGAACACAAACAACCAAATACAAGATAATGCATTAAATGTTTTTCTTCATACCGTTGTTTTATTGGAGGGCTTTACAACTTAACATGTTAATTTAGTAATTGCTTGTTTTTATGATAAAATAATTAATTGCAACTGAACATGCCCTCTTAAAAGAAAAATGTTATTAGAAACAATATTATTCTTCTTAATTACTTTTTTAAATTAACGGTGCATAATGAATTATAATATATGTTGGGGTTTTTTCAGGGTTTTTTCTAAAAATACAATCAGACCCCTAAAAAAGCCTATTCAGGTCATAGCTGTAAATACTGTAATATATACAGTAAAACACACGTCCCTGTAGTATGGTTGGTAACACTTTATTTTAGGCTTATTATCATGCATATTACTAGACTTTATTAGTACTAATTAAGCACATATTTAATGCCTTATTCTACATCCCTAATCCTACGCAATACCTTAAACCTAACTATTAATAAGCAGCAAATTCAGAAGTTATTGAGAGAAAAGTCACAGTTAATAGCGAATAAGCGCTCCCTTTTCTCAAATGTCATTGTGTGATTTAAAAACACTAGTATTGTTTCTGACCCAGGCCGGTACTATGCTCTTAAATTCAGCGGTATGGAAATAAAGCAAATATTTTATTGACTTCTTGCCACATTTTATAACGTGAAGTCAATGCTTTCACCTGCCCAGTCCGAACACATCTGGAGTGAACACAGCACCCGGTTTAGGGCAGTAATTACTACAGACCCCCGGGGAGCAGAGATGGGAGTGTTCGAGCAGGCGTGTTTTCTTTGTGTGGCGGAGTCCTGCTATCACATTACTGCACACACGCTGATGCAGCAGCGCCACGAACCCCGTCACACACACACACACACACCATCCCCCTCTTTTCCCTCAGGACCCCAAATTTCAAACAGCCACAAAACACCCACCATCTCGTTACGGTTCGCTTTCCAGAAACGACAGTTTATTCTGTAACTCAAAGAACAAGCGCTTTTTCTTTTCTCTTTTGTTCTTTCTTTCAACAGAATAAGTGTTTGTGACCCTGCAGCACAAAACCAGTCGTAAGGGTGAGTTTTTGGAAATTGAGATTTATACATAAATAAACAAGCTTTCCATCGGTGTGTGGTTTGCAGTGGTGCAATGTAATAAAGTAATAATACTAATCATTTCTGGTAGCCGCCTTTCTGTACTTTCACTTTTACTCCACTACTTTTTCTAATTAAAACGTATGCTTCTACTTCAAAACATTTCCACAAAGCACATTCATTACTTACTACAATATCGTCACAAAATATAGATGGCAAAAATGTCTGTATACTTTTGTTATTTTCATAATTTACTACAAAGAACTTAATCTGTGTAACACAAAGACTGCCATACTTTCTCCAATTATCAGATATATTGATCACAAATGTTCTCATTTTATACATTGATAAAGTCAAAAATGTAATAAAGTTAGCATTAAGTGCCGATTATGCCAATGCAAATGGTTCCAAAGGCCGCAGAATTTTGAGCAGTGAACAGTGTTTCCTGAATGAATCAGCTTTCTGAGCGAATCAGTTGAAAGAATGATTCATGGCTGAACGAATCAGTCAAATGAATGAATCAGTTGAATCTCAATGACTCGCTCATTAACAGTAACTTAATCTCACCTACCTGCAGTCATAAATTCACCTTTTTATGTTTTAAATCAGTTAAAATATCAATATTAAGCGTTTTATGTTTATAACTGGAGGTTAAAGGCATGTGATGCATTACACTGTATAAATTCATAAATATGTATAAATGTCTAAATACATAAATACGGCGTATAAATAAAAATCTCTGGTAATCTCTTTTGATAAAATAAAACTTTAAAATATGGAATCTGAGGGTGCAAAAAAATCTAAATATTGAGAAAATCGCCTTCTTAGCAATTCACATTACTAATCAAAAACATTTTATGTATTTACGGTAGGAAATGTACTAAATATCTTCATGGAACTGTACTTAATATCCTTAAGTTATGAGTTTTGTCATTAAAGAAAAATTATCATTTTGACACATGCAACATTTTGTTGGCTATTGCTACAGATATACTCGCGCTCCTTGTGATTGCTTTTGTGCTCCAAGGTTGCATTTGTATTTTTGGTAACAGGCCACAGATCAAACGGTCTGACTGAAACTCTCTCACGCTGTGATGAATTTTTGATCAGTGGGCATAACCTGCGAGAGGCCTTTAAATCAGCCGAGGCGCATGAAATATGAAGTTGGCGGCATTGAAAACGTCTACAAAGTGTTGAAAACAGGAAATATTCCTCTGGGCTTCTTTTATTTTCCTCCCAGGTAGAAAGACGCTCATTGACGCTTTAGGAAATTGCTCCTCTGAGGGAGGAGAAACTTTATTATTAGAGCGTTTTAAAGGGGAGCCTGTAAAGACAACAGCCGTTGCCATCGTACATGATGGTTTTTGTAATAATCCTGCTTTTATTAGTGGGAGTAGCGAGAGGCGGGCGCTCTGTAGTCATAAATGCACAATTCATGTTCACACAAAAGCTGAACTGTACTCGCTGATACTGTACTGTCTGTTTCTGACCGCCCGACCAATGCTGCTGGAAAAGTGGTTGTGTAATGTGTGTGTGTGTGTGTGTGTGTGTGTGTGTGTGTTTTTCAGGCAGCAGAACAGCGTATGTGATTATATGAGTTGAGGGGTCTTTATGACCTGCTGGTGTTTGGACAACTTATTCACAGTTGATCTGGAGTTTCTGTTTTGATTTTTCCACAGTTGAGAAAATAAAAACTCTCGTACAAAGTGTAGGGTTAGGATTGCGTGCATTAACATCGCCATCGACCTGTTGTTTTCTTTAGTTTTAATAATAAAGCCTAATTACTAGATATTTTCTTTCATTTTATACAAGTGATATTTTGTTTAATATTTTAATACGTATATTTCTTTTAATATGTTATATAATAAATACATTTATTATCATAAAATAATTATACAATTCAGATTTTATATTTTATTTCTTAACATTGATATGACCATACATTTATTGCTGTTTATAAAATGTAGGCTTGAATTGGTGCTTTTAAATATTTTATTTTATTTTATACATTAACATTTTATTTTATTTTATACAATTAACATTTTATTTTATTATATATTGTTGTGATAAAAAATATAATGACCATAATTCTAATAAAAACAATTTAATTTTATATTTGCTAATATTTTATTTAATATGTCTGCTTTTTGCCATCTGTTTAAATTGTTAATTAAGTGAGATACATTTTTGCTTTCTTGCCTCAACTAATCAGATTTTATGTTTAAGGTTAAATTTGATTTCTCGAACAGCTGTCGTAATAACCCGTTGTTTCCGTCTGATTTTAGTGGTTAAGTTTACGGTTGGAGTTGTTTGATTTTGAGTTATATTCTAGCCATAAATAAGCATTGCTTTAGGAAGAAGAACCAAAAAAAAGCAATTGCCCGAACATGTCCGGCAAAATCAGATCACGCAGGCTTTCAAAATGCACACAAAGCCAACAGATTTTAATCCAACTAGTTGGTTTATTGCGAATAGTCTGGCAGCTATTGAAGACGGAGGTCCATTTCGCCTTGTGAATATCAATTACGCTTTTAATTCCAGTAGGTCAGCGGAGATTCCTTTGACCTGCCGAGGTAGACGTTTAAAGACCACACAAATCTGAAGCTAAAAAGCCCACGCGGGAGGATTAATAAAATAAAAATGATTCTTTAAGAAGAACACCGTCCGATGAAATTAAAATAAATGTTTGCTTCTCTTCTCAGATGAAATGAAAGGGCCGCTCCGAAACCATCGCCTCTCTAAATGACGTTTGCCAGCAGCCCAGGCCAGAAATGACTCTCAGGCCAATAGGTATTTAGCAGACAGATGAATACTGGCTGAACTTTCCCGAAATGAATAATTTGCCCTTTAGGACGACGTGCATGCCTATGGACTCCAGCGGACCCTGAAAGCACGGCAGAACAGAGTGGTATTGATATGAAAGGGCGAGGGTGGGCATTGACCATCTTAGCGGGGTTATCAAAGGCCAGGGCCACGCCAACAAAAAAATGCTTTTTTGAGAAGCAGCATGCATGAACAACTGGTGCGATATGAAAGACTGGCATCTGCTGGGATCCTTTAAACACATTTGCTAGCTGGATCCGCTTGTATGCAAAGTCTTCTGTAATGAATAATCAAAGACGGTTGGATCCATAAAGTACCAGGGGTTTAATTGGTCAGTTGTGTTCGCTCTGAGCGCATGATATCAGTTGCCTTAAAAGCCACAAGTGTGTCTGGGGCAGCAGCTATGAGGCGGGTAGCTGATTAAATCGAATTAAGGCGGGCATGTTATGAAACTGATTTGGATTAAATTAGCTGATTGGGTTGGGAGGCAAGTTGTTGTCAGCTGATCTAAAGCAAGGTGATTGTGCATTAATTGTAATATCTCATACCTGTGAAATACTGTATATGTGTACAGTAAAACGTCAAAGCTATTCATGAAGCTCTTTTCTAAATTTGCACCTCGGCTTCTGCAAAACGAGAGTGTTTGTTTTATCATCTCTGAAAATGTTCTGGGAAAATGTCAGTCGCTCGGGCTTTTGCACCTACACAATATATGCATTTCTCAGATCTAACTTTAGAGACGTAATTGGTTCATATCAGTCTTGTTACTAAGCAATGTGCAACGAAGCCAGACCTCTGTATTTTTCATAGAGGGGACCAGAGGCGAGTTTCAGCTTCAGCATAATTTGGATGTCTGACCAGGCCAGCGTTTGATCAGCTCATGGGAAAAAAAAAAAAACCTACTGTATACCGTGAGAGTTCACCCTAAAATAAAACTTCTGTCATTACTCTTGTTCAAAACCTGCATGACTTACTTTCTGATCTGAACACGAAAGCAGAACATTTTCATGCAATTATAATGAATGGTGCATGGAGCTTTCGAGCTTCAAAACACCCCCAAAAGCATGATAAAAGCTTTTTGGATTGTGCACTGTACAAAGTCTTCTCAAGCCACGCATGACCAACAAATGAAATGTAACATGCTATTCAGTCCCAACCATTGCGTCAATGAGCTGAACTTTAGAAGCAGATTCGTGAATAAATCATTCACACCAGTTTTGTGAACTGGATCAACTGATTCGCTCTAATAAAAAAAAGTTCTAAAAAGAAAGAACGATGGATGCATAGATAGTTGCAAGCTTACCTAATGTATAATAGACTACAAAGGCTAGAATTGAAGTTCTCAGGCCATTTTTACGTTTCTATAGGTATTTAGCAGACAGATGAATACTGGCTGTACCGTATACGAAAAGTGAAATATATTTCGAATTCACAATCTCCAAGAAACAGTAAGTGAAAAGTTCTTGGATAACCTACTACTTTCCACGAGATTCTGAAGTGCATCCAGCGCATACTTTATACTTTTTCTAAGTTTCTACTCACTTTCAAGAGCGTATGAAGTTGATCTGTGTTATTTGGATCCTTCAAACCAGTTTGAGATCTGAATCAGTTCAATAACTGATTCATTATTTGTTAACATTGCTATAGTTTTTAAGGCTTCCTCAAATCTGGGCCTCGAGATCCGATTTTTTTTGTTTTTTACTCACTTTCAAGAGCGTATGAAGTTGATCTGTGTTATTTGGATCATTCAAACCAGTTTGTGATCTGAATCAGTTCAATAACTGATTCATTATTTGTTCACATTGCTATAGTTTTTAAGGCTTCCTCAAATCTGGGCCTCGAGATCTGATTTTTTTTTACGTTTCTACTCACTTTCAAGAGCGTATGAAGTTGATCTGTGTTATTTGGATCATTCAAACCAGTTTGTGATCTGAATCAGTTCAATAACTGATTCATTATTTGTTAACATTGCTATAGTTTTTAAGGCTTCCTCAAATCTGGGCCTCGAGATCCGATTTTTTTTTACGTTTCTACTCACTTTCAAGAGCGTATGAAGTTGATCTGTGTTATTTGGATCCTTCAAACCAGTTTGTGATCTGAATCAGTTCATTAACTGATTCATTATTTGTTCACATTGCTATAGTTTTTAAGGCTTCCTCAAATCTGGGCCTCGAGATCTGATTTTTTTTTACGTTTCTACTCACTTTCAAGAGCGTATGAAGTTGATCTGTGTTATTTGGATCATTCAAACCAGTTTGTGATCTGAATCAGTTCATTAACTGATTCATTATTTGTTCACATTGCTATAATTCTTAAGGCTTTTATGATAGAGAATAGCAAGTGCAAGACACGACTGGCTATAGACGTGATCATCAAATCTGGCCCTCGAGATCTATTTTCCTGCAGAGTTTAGTTCTAACCCTAATCAAACACACCTGAGCGTGCTAATCAGTGAGAAAATCACAGGTAGGTGTTATTTATTAGGGTTGGAACTGAACTCTGCAGTGCATCGGACCTCCATGGTAAGATTTGAGGAACCCTGGGCTGCAGGATATTGTTCAGAAATGTAAAAAAAGGAAATATTGTCGCACGGTGACTGAATTTAAATTTTAATTCGCTTTAACTCTTTTACCCAAGTTCACAGGTGAGATTTGATCTCGAACGACATCAGTGGTCCCTCTATCTCAGAACACGGGAAGAGTTCTGGAATAAGAACGTTTCCTCTTTGAAGTTTCTAATAGAACTTACGGGCTTAGCTGAATTCTAATGGATCGTGTTATCATCAGAGCGCTCTGTGATGTGAGGCAACTGTGTGTGTGTGTGTGTGTGTGTGTGTGTGTGTGTGTGTGTGTGTGTGTGTGCGCGTGCATGCGTGCGTGTGCGCGCGCTCATTAAAGTGAGCAGACAGCCAGAGACAGCCTGGCTAGGGAAGAACAGAGAGCCGCTAGAGTCCCCTGAGTCTAGCCAACATGCCTCCCTCAGCACTTTTCACTGTGCAGCAGCCAGAGGGGATTCAGCCCAGTAAGTCTCCAACACACAGTCCAAACGTGCTCACAACTTTCCTAGTTACGTCCCACAAGACGCGTCGCGATACCCCGAGCGCCGTCCTCGGCTGTTGTCGAAACACTCGAACGCTGCGATACTCTCATCGTTTCCCGCTAAGAGCGCGTAATCCATCCCAAGCGAGAAATGGCACGGATTTGTGTTTTTTTTTTATCTGGGAATGACTGACTGCACCCCTGTACAATATTTAACAGCGTCCCTGCATATTCAGATCTAATTAAACATTATCAGATGGAATTAACACGCTCTCATCAATTTGTAATTGTGCAAATGAATTCTAAACACATTCTTCCCCTTTGAGCCTCTTAATTCTAGGCTTTCTTCTCTGAATCGTCCCGGAGCGGCCACCCAGCTGCGCATTTGTAAGTTTATTTAAGCATTTCTGCAGCGAAAGTGCCTTTAAACTTAAAATGTCCTCTTTTTTTAAAAAAAAGAAGCATCCGATGGATGTGCCACTCAGGAGAAATCGTGTAGCGCCGACATGTAATTTCCTGCTAGAGCCACAGAGAAGTGTGTAACTCATCTCCTTCCGACATCTTTTAATGCCTTTCTCGGATGTTAATGAGTTTCGGTACTTTCTGCCAATATTGAAAAATACCACCCACGTCTCAAATATATCAGGCCCCTTTCCGCGCGCCCGCATGAACAAAATCACTTCACTTCAAGCGCTTATGTAATGCCGAGTGACAGCTCGTCATTCGGGGAGACCTGGGTTCCTGTCAGACAGCCAGTGTAGCGATAAAAACTCGCGAAGATGCATCTGTACGCAACTCCGAGCTTCACCATTTCATTTCACTGCTCATAACGTCTCTCGCGGTTCACCGGCCACGCCGTAACGCTAATTGTATATTCTAAACGCGCCGCGGACTGAACGCCTCTCTTGCGTTTTATTAATTGCCCGCGCCGATGGAGTACGAGTCTGGTGTTTCGGGGCGTAAATGAGTGATGAACTAATCCAAAATGACACTTCAAAATGCTCCGGCGAAAACAGGGAGTAGATTGGACACCTGTGAAACGCTACCGAGCCATTCATCAAGATATCCCGTGAGGTTAATGAGAAAGGGCAGGAAGGAGCTAAATAAATAAATAACCCCTTTATTCATCTCCTTGTTACGTCTCTCTATAGATCCACCGGGGCGCTGTGTGTCAAGATGACAGCAGAGAGGTTAAGTCTGTTAGATCTGTTAAACCGAACCAGTGCTAATCCGGTCGGCCTTCGACATTTGCTTTCAGACTTTAGTAACAGGCCTAAAAACTTTGGGGCGCCAGGTGTGACCCGACTGAATTTGGCGCTTTGTGACAGGATGCCGTCTGAATGCTTTTTGTGCACGGAAAAAACTAAACCCCATTATAAGTCAGCAGAAGTCAAAGCTGTGAAGAGATTATTTGCAAAAACAGACAACTCGGTTTTTTTAAACTTTCAAAAAATAATGTTTTTTTTTTTTTATTATTATATTATCATGGTAACACTTGAGAATAGGCAACACTTGTTAACTATTAACTAACTAAATTAATAAATTCTTAATTCGCTGCTTATTAGTAGTTAGTGCGGTAGTTGTTAAGGTTAGGTGTTGATAGGATCAGGGAAGTAGAATACATTCTCAGAAATAAAGGTACAAAAGCTGTCGCCGGGGTGGTACCTTTTCAAAAGGTGCATGTTTGTGTCCATTTCAGTACCTTAAAGGTGCATATTAGTAATTAAAGTGTGCATATTTGAACCTAAAAGTGTACCTTTTGAAAAGGTTCTGCCCCGGTGACAGCTTTTGTACCTTTATTTCTGAGAGGGTTATTTCTGAGAGTGTTAATTAGCACTAATAAATGGCTAATAGTCTAGTAATATGCCTGCTAATAAGCAACTAATAGGTGTAACCATAAAATAAAGTGTTACCGTTATAGCGTTTTCATTGCATTTGCTATATTTTTAGCAACTTTTTAACCTAATCAAAAAAAATGGAAAAAGGTTTTTGCAAACAACCTCTTCATATGTTTTCCACAGAATGCACATTTATTAATTGAAATGCGAAGTGCTGACTTTACATGCAGCTGACTTTTATCTTTCTCCTTTATACCGTGTATTAACAGCATAACTGCATGTTGTTACGAAATGCAGCATTTGGTGTCATGCGCTGTAATGCGTTTATCTCTTTTTCAAAGGTTTGGGCTCAGCGAGACCTTTTAGGAAATTAATAATGTTACAAAAGACTAAATGCTCTTGTTTTGAACTGTTTATTCGTTAAAGAGTGCGGAGAAAGATGTATTGTGGTTTCCACAGAAATATATTTAACATTGATAATAATGAAAATTCTTACTTGACTACTAAATTAGCATATTTAAATTATTTCCCAAGGATCATATGAAGGCTGTTGCATTAATTGCGAACAAGAGCATGGCTCAGATCACAATTAGTTAAGGTTACACTTGATAATAAGAAACAAATGTGCGCCTGGAGCACAAAGACAGTCATAAATGGCTTTATTAAGTTTAATAAGTTTATTTTGTAGCAATAAACAACAATACATCGTAAGGGTCAAATTTATAATTTATTATTAAATTATGCCAAATATCATTAGAATATTAAATGAAGAGATTTAGTAAATTTCCTACATATATATTATTATATATTATATATTTCCTGCATAAATATTCCTACAAATTTCCTATATATATTTAAACCTTTATTAAAGTATTACTAATTTCTATAATAAATTTATAAATTATATATATATATATATATAATTTTATATATATAATAAATATATAAATTTAATAAATTAGTAATATGCATTGTTAAAAACTTATAAAAACTCAATATTTCTTTTTGCATTCGCAGATTCCAGATCTTTAGGTGACTTATAAATCTCATTTTCCAAAAATGTACCCTTATGACGCCAGTCAAAAATGTCCAAACTAGCCCGGATTGCCCAGAAAGTTCAAATCAACCTCTGTAAATGTTTTCTTCTTTATTAGTCTACTCGCTGTCTCGGATGTTATTGCTGTATGATTGACTATAGATGATGTGTGTTCTGGATATTAAAATGCTTTCTCTTATCCCGGCTCAATATGCAGTGACAAGTATAAGCAACAAAGAGTAAACACTGAGGCACCATTGCAATGTTGATCTGTTTGTTTTAGCGTGCCGACGAGATTAGCGCCGGTCCGTGTCTGTTCGACCAACCAATGGCAGATGGTGGGAAACCAACCCGTCACTATTTTCGCAGCTCACTTTGCTAATGCATGTGCCACAAAATGAGTCGTTTCACCTTTAAGAGCTGAGATTGAGTAGTTTGTCCTCATTTGATCCAAGGACCTCATTAAAGGGTCTCGTAGCTCGGACATGATTAGATGCTGTTGGCCGGCGACTGTAGATGCTTTGCAATCCATCAAGTTATTTTTTTCTGCGCTCCTAGCATCGCTGCAGCTCAGAGGAGGAGAAAAGAAGACGGCGTGTCGGATGGCATCCTGAGATACTGACCTTTAGCACGGGTGTTTGCTCGTGTGTTCACTTTTATCTGTTACCAAGTTTTGGTTCCTTGAGGACACTTCATTTCCAGCGATATCGTCGACTTGATTGCACACTTTAGCTGGATGATGCAATTCAATTCAATGCGAGTTTCTTTGTATAGCGCTTTCCGCGATACCGATTGTTGCAAAGCAGCTTCACAGAAAATTTTCCAAATTATGTTTAGGAGTAGGTTATTAGTGGCAGAAATGTACAGTCAAAACCGTGCAGTTAGTTACAAATCGCATGTAATCAAACACGCGGTGAACCCTGTTAAATGCAATGATTATATGCTGCGAATAAACATGATTGCAAGACGAACTGCCTTTAACTGAAAATTGAGTGTTTACTATTGTGCATTATTAACACGCTGTAGTGTTAAAGAACACGGCGTATCGGATGGCATCTTTCAGTGAAAAGGCTCTTTTACGGGTGTTTTCAAGGCGCTAACTCAATCATTTTCCCCGTTTCTGTCACCGAAGGGGTTTTGGTTTCTCGAGGACACTTCATTTTCAGTGATTGCGCAGACGCTATTTAAACTTTAGCCGGATGATGCAATTCAACTCAAAAGTGTATTTGTAGAGCGCTTTACAAAGCAGCGTCACCGAACATTTTCACTTTCTACATGATATTTAGGAGTAGGGTATTATTGCTAACTCTGACGGAAAAGTACAGTAAAAATCATTCATCATGCAAACTGCATGTAATCAAACGGACGATGAACCCTGTGCAATGCAATGATTGTATGCTGCGATTAAACATGAGGACATCGCTAAATTAAACTTTAAGTAAAAGAATGTTTACTATTGTCTTATGCATTACGTACATTTAGTCATTTAGCAGATGCTTTTGCCCGAAGCAACTTGAGGACAATGAAAGCAATCAAAATCAACAAAAGGTCTAGAAATCAAACTTAGAAATCCTAATTATATATATATATATATATATATATATATAGTGTTAGAGTGCAATGGTAAAAGAAACACTTTTTGTGCTACAGTTAAAGGGTCAAATAAAGATGGAAGAGATGTGTTGTGATTGAACAAGATGACATCAATGAAGTTAACTGAAAACAAAGTGTTTACTATTGTCCCTTTGCATTAGTGACACACCGTTTCCCTGCTTAATAATGTAAAGCTGCTTTGACAGAATCCGTGCCGTTAAAAGCGCTGCATAAATAAAGGCTCGACTCGATAACAAGCTGTTGTTGTGAAACACAATCCGTCCTCTCCCGTCCGTTGTCGTTGCCCATTATCATTCGTCGAAGGTGTTTGAGGTTATTGGAACTCTCTGTTGTTCTGCTATCGCGCTTGATTTTAAATTACCCTTCCGGACGGCCGTATCTCGGCACGGGATGTGGAGATTTGTCTTTCTTGGAAAGCCCTCACAGATCACGGACGACGCCGTGCCAGCGCACTTCGTGCATGAGTCTTCAAAAGTCGGGCAGGGTTCCACGCGAACTGAAAGATCTGAGCTGGTTTTTCGGCGCAGGATGAAAAGTTGCCAGAACTTCTCAGGCGGTTCCTTTCATATCTGAACTTATTCGAGCATTCAATGAATTCATCACCGCTTTGGCAGCGAGCTCGGTGCCAGGCAGAAGGAATTACCACAGCTGTCCGAGGCATCCGTATCCCGCGAAACCTCCCGGCTTTCAGATGATGCATTAGTGATAGCAAAAATTCTCTTTGCAACTCGCTCTGTCTTAGATGCTTTGCATGCGAAATGAGCGGCTTGGTGATTTCAGAGTTGGCCAGTGAATAAGCGAGGCTTAATTAGGCCTCTACATGCTGTGCCAGATACTCGCTGTTTACCTAAACCCGACGACTAAAACAAGTTCTCATCAGCATTCATTCCCTTTGAAAGTGTGTCTCTGCATCAGTAAGACTCCGGCAATCTGCAGCAGCCCTTCAGCGACGGTAACATACTGTATTAAAGCCACGACAGGATTCGGCTTCCTTATATCCTGCGGTGGTTGAGCATCTTGTATTTCCTCATTTCCATCTAATTCTGCAGCGCTGAGCAACTATACACCGAAGCTGCACTGTGTGTTATTTCCTCATTGTTTTCCTTTAATTGCTCTAGATTAGCTTATAGCGAGGCCTGCAATAGCTCTGCTATCATCTTCCCGCTGTGCACTAGTGCAAGTCAATTCCAGGCCTGTCATCCAGAACTGAGCGTGTTGGCTCTCTCCCTGAACTGTGGCTGAACCTGGCAGCGTTTCTCTTTGGGCTGCAGGTAAATAGAGTTAGACGACAGACACGGCTGGCCTATGCACATCACTCCCGGGAGTCAGTATGGAAATGCTCTAGTCGTTCTCGATTTATTTAGCCGTTTAGTTGACTTCAAGGAAAAAATAAAAATACGCCTTGAAGGTACCATGATGCATGGTGGTGATGCGTTCGCGATTATCATTTATTAGTTATTTCAATCCTTTTCATTTTCACATTATACATCTTATGCATTTATAAAAATTGTTATAAGCCTGTAATAAGCCTGTAATAAGCCTGTAATAAGCCTGTAATAAGGCTCGTTGTCAAACATCCGGCGTGTGGGAGTTTTTAAAGAGCTAGTCTACATTTTATTATTTATTAATTTGATTGCTATACTTTTTTAATTAATTAACTAATTGTTCGTAAACCTACTTGGCATCTCTTGGTGTTAAAAAAAAGTAACTCAAATTAAGACACTTCATTTGAAAGCACTATTATATTTATGTATTTACTAGTGCTGTCAAATAATTAATTATGATTAATTGCATCCAAAATAAAAGTTTTTGTTTGCATAATATATGTGTGTATACTGTGTATATTTATTATCTATAAATACAGACATATGCATGTATATTTTGAGGAACAATGTCACGGTTATATATTAAATATATTTATATATAACATAAAATACAAGAATATATAAACTATTTTTAAACATGTACTGTATGTGAATGAATAAACAGTTTATATGCATATATAATATGTGTGATTCATTGTTTGACAGCACTAATATTTACATTTATGGATGTTAAGTACTAACGGTATGTAAAATTGTATATATTTTTTTTAGCTGATGCATTAAACAGCTTTTGATTGTCTTAATCATGTATTGTAAATTAAATTCAAATCATTTTTAGTTTATTTTTTTTTTAACGTTGCAGTTGCCTCCAGGTTTTATAGCCGAGGTGATTATTTTGAGCCGATGTGTATTGTAATGTGATGCATGTAGTAGTATGATATTTATATAAACTCCTAAATGTGTCTACTTTTCCGTAAATGCTTTTAAAGTAACATTTTAAGAGCAAAGTGCACCACGACGTTCTTCAGTGATCCACAGATCTTTATCTACAGACTTTGCATATGCATATTTCTAAGCGTTCGCCTGTATTCTCGCTCTCATGACTGTGCATGTTTTCATCACTGCGGTCCGGGTCTAAATTAGAGCACACGAGCAGTAGTAATATATCTGTACTTGTAGCTTTGGGGATTGGACCTCGGGACCCCGTCCTAATGAGTGTACACCTTCCCTCTTTGTCCTGGCCTAGTTTCCACATTTGTCTGCTTTGTGTGCTATATTCCAAGCTGTGCTTGTTCCACATGACTAATACAACCTTGCTGAAGCAGAAACTGTGAATAGAGACAAAGTCGAGTCTCGCTCAAAAAGTGACTCTGTATTTTCAGTGGAGCGCTGAAAGGTGTTTCACTCAAAAGGCAGCATCTGCTCAAGGTTCGGCGCTTATCAATAAGACTCGCTCTCTCGCATATCTTAATTCTGAATTGAGAAAAATCCCGGTAAACTGTCCGCGAAGGACAGAACCTTCACAAATAAATACAGGCAAGGTTTGTAAATCCTTTGAAGTGATGCAAGCGACAAGGTCGTTTCGTTCTGCGGTACGTAATCTTAAATGCTATTTATGTAATCGTGCCATAATTCAGATTTAAAATTGGTTTATATAAAAAATGCGATATTGCCGAAACTTGGTATATGAGTGCAGAAATGCAATATTACAGTATTTATAACTTTACGTAATAGTGTTTATTATTTATAAGACCTTATGTAATATGTAATAGCGCAGAGGACTATATTTTTTCTCGTGTGGGTGTGTTTTAATTCACCTGGTTTCTGTTTTAATGGGTAAATGAAATTTTAGAGATCTAAACTATTATTGTTTTTTTTTATGCTCCTTTAACAGCCGAGATTAAACAGTGTCTTAAAAATGTTATATATATTTTTAAATTGATTAAAACTTTTTTTTTCGATCAATTGAAATCAAGAATTGTGTAAAAAAGCCATAGCCATTTTTTAATAGATTGCATTTTTAGCACCCTATGATTTTTTTTACTTCGTGTTTTAAAACAACTTAACTCGTTGCACTCTTAATAACATCAGGGCCCTCTGAAACGTTTTACTTTTCATGCGTTCTGTGCTGTCTTCTCATATTTCTGTATTCTTGGTTCGGTGGCGATCAAATAAAGGCATACAGCATTAACAGAGCATGCAATTTTCGACGGCAGTTTTTAATTATTTATTCATTTTTGTTTTCCACGTCGAGGGAACCGTAGTTCTCTCCCACCGCCCTGTGTCTGCGATCTCCATAAATACATAAATATTCCCAGCCGATAATCGATTGAAACATGTCACGGCGCAGAAATGCTAATCGAAACCTTCTTGCCGCGTCAAATTAACCTTTAAGACGCCGTGGCGGTTGCACGTTTGAGCGCGCGGCTCGCTTTTGGTTACAATGCGAAGGGTTTTCAGATCTCTACGTGGTCTCCTGGGTCTCGCTGTGGACTGGTGTCCATTATCCATTCGATTCGCCTCCCGGAGTAAATCCTCATCCAAACAGATCCTAAATGATATCTATGCCTCTTCCATGCGCAGCGCCGCACTCGGGGCTTTCGTTTGTGAATCTGAGGGGCCTCTGGGGCGAGAGGCTTTTATTTAAGTAGCCTGTGCCACTCAGAAGTATAATGAAGATTTCCATTATGATTACACCAGAGGAAGCACTGCCCATAATTGAGTGTCACAACCGCGGTTGTACATGTTTAGTTTGAGAGGTATGAAAGGCTCCATCGTCTAGAAAGGCCCCTCCTCGTTCAGATCTGCTGCAGTCCCTTGATTACTCCATAAACACCGCCAGCGCCGGTTACAACGAAGGATAGTTGCTTACGTGCTCCTCCAAAGAAGCATGGAGCAAAGAGATGCCACAAAAAGGTTCAGAGACCCCTCCAAATACCCTTTTCTTTTCATTTAGGTTAATCCTTCGGCTTTGGCGATGGCGGGATGCTTATCTCTGAATAGTGTATATTACGTGACGGAGTGTTTTAAGCTGAGGATGCAGACAGAGAGATTCACTCAAGTGTTAAAATGCAGAGACGGCCGTAATCCATTGAATCTACTGAAATCAGAATATACAGGATTATCTGAGGCTTGTTGTTTTGCTTCCTGCTGCATCAACTGTTTAATCATAGCTCCAGACACGCGCACACACACACACACACACACACACACACACACACACACACACACACACACACACACACACACACACACACACGCACACACACACGCACACACACACACACACACACACACATCTATCTATCATCAATCTGTCTGTCCGTGCATCAAGCATTATAGTTTCTGAAAATTAAAATGCATAACTTTCAAATAAAATTTCTTAATAAACCATTTTATTTCAACTGATAGTGAAAAAACAATTATAATTATATTTATGCATTACATTAGTATTAGAATTTTATTATTTTTTTCCACACCAACCCTTTATTTCAGACACAAAACCGTGTATTTCAACCAAAAAGAAATAAAAATGTTATGTATTGCTATTACAGTATGAAGACGCAATATTTAACTTATTGATGATATTACAGATTTTAGAAGAAAAACCTACGAAGTTATGCACCTTTTTACTTTAAAACAAAGGCCAGTTTAGTTGTAAAATGTTTCATTATACCTGTTAAACAGAATATAGGCCTAAATATTAACTCACTTTGCACGTAAAATACTAAAAAAATTTACAGTTAAAAAGTAATTCCCATATATATATATATATATATAAAAAATCTTTATTATTTTATTACTTTATTATTTTAATAAATATTATTTTATTATATATATATATATATATATATATATATATATATATATATATATATATATATATATATATATATATAGATATAAGTAAGTATACTTAAGTAGTTAAGTTGGCTTAAGTAAATTGCACAATATAAAAAGTATATATATACATGCAAAAAAATATACAAAAACACACACACACACACACACACACACACACACACACACATATATGTATATATATATATATATATATATATATATATATATATATATATATATATATATATATATATATATATTTTTATTATTTTTTTTTTTACATCATGCAACTGCCTTTACGAATGGTGGCAGCGTGGACACTCTAATATGTCACACACTTTAATACTGTAAAGTGTTAGAAAAAAAGTCATTACAATAATGTAGCGGGCTCCGGCACAGAAGTGCATTAGAGAATGACAAATGCTTCACTCCGTCTGATTATGATGATGTTCCCGTGTCCCGGCCCCGTTCCCGTACAGGACAGGGGAGTTTGGGGCGGAGACCTGTGTTTGTACTGCTTTTGTGAGCCACCGATCCGCCTCATCGCTTCAGCGATACCCATCAGGAGGCAGTATATCTCCGGCGCAGTGTGTGTGGCGAGCCGGAGCTGCGCGGAGCACCTTTGTCTCTCTCAGAGCTTCACTTTAACAGGGCGCGGGGTTCAAGTTGCCGAGACGGAGGGGAACCGCTTTGAAGAAGTGGATCTTGACGGGTTTAATGCGCCCTCCCTCTCTAGAACTACTACAAAGGGAGTGAACGGAGAGAGTTCCGCTGCGTAAACCGACACCGACCATCGCGCCGCTCGCTCGCTCGCCCGCCCGCGCTCCTAGGCGTCAAGAAAGAGAGCATGCGGGAAAACGCAAGGAGCTGAGTCTTTCTTTGGAAAATGTGGGATTTGTTGGCCTCGTTTTGAGATGGTGCTCTTGTAAGACCGAGCGCCGTGAGCGTTTGCGTGCGTTTTTGGACGCGCCGACCGCCGTGAGCGTTACGCGCCGACTCGCCGGAGGTAAGTTTGACGCCTCCGATACAGATGCAACTGGATTATTGCGGTGTTCTGTTATTGCAGTGTTATAAATTGACGTCACAGACCGCGCGTTTCATCCCTTACTCTTATTATTAAAACGCGTTTATGGTAAAAGCGTCGTGGGGGGGGTGGAAAGGATATCTGATACCGTCATTAAGTCAGTCACTCATTCGCTCGGCGGAGCTCCAACTGTTGCCTTATTGTTCAGACAAGTTTAAAATCCGAACAAAAGAGGACTGGCGTTTTCACTTTGTGTCACTTTGGCGAATGTAACTTGGCGCAAACGCAGTGCGGTTTTATTTGCGCGCGTACGCGACGCGCAAACAAATAAAACGCTCGAATCTTTTAAGTGCCAGATTGAGGGAGTCGATACCGCTGGCGCTTTACCGGGTGCGTGATGGCATTTGTGTATTTGAAGCACAACATCAGCACTTTTTTTTTCTTCTTCTTCTTAGCGCGATCGTTCCTGCCACGTTCACAGGACAATAAAGCGATTATCTCCGAGGGGGCTTTGACGGGGAATACGGCGACGCAGGTATTATGTGACGAGCGTGTTGAAATCATACGTGATGCTGAAAGTCACACGATCGACCACCAGCAGATGTTTTCGATGTTTCCTCATTTTCCTTCTTTCCTTGTGACCGCTCGTCCGTAATGAAATAAGTGCGCACTGCATACTGGAGATTACAGTAATTACAGCACGGAGTGGACGCTACTGTTTATAGGCTGGGCGCTCAGAGGGACGGTTGACCCAAGAATAAAAAATACAGTCATTAGTTTCTCACCTATGTGTCCCGAGCACAAAAGGGGAGGTTGTGTAGAAGGTTCACTGATTTAAAGTTGCCTTAAAAGTGGCACGGTATCTTAAGGGTTCTTGAGGTTTACAGTAGCAGAGACGCAAACCTGACCAGGCGTAGATCAGTTTTCTGTTTTGTACGTGAAAAACCTTTTTTTAAAACTTCAAGTTTGGGCTGTCAGTCAGAGAGAGGTATTATTTTGCTCAGAGGAGCGTTTCGGTGATGCATTTATCGTTCGTTGTTATTGTTTGTTTGGACCGACTGTGAGTAAGTGATGACATTTTTGGGGATTTTGTGAGGGATCGCATACTGTGAATATATGCCTGTATGCACGGTATGCTTTGTAGGGCCCCCAAAACACCGCTTCCTCTGAAAGACGATTTGATTTTAGTTTTTGTTCTTTTGACGTAATGCACCGTCACCCTTTCTACGTAACATCCCATCATGCATCGCCGTGCAAAGCCTATACACCGCTTTGTGCTTTGCGCGCGCCATAATACCCCTCTTGCTTGTTTTCACTCATTTATACACAAACCGCTTGAAAAGCCGTTATATTAGATCCGTGCGTTCTGTATAAACCCGCTTCCTAAGAAAAGCAGAGAATTGCTCACTGCATCGCTTTCTGTTTAATTTATGCGGCGCGTGCTTTATTTGTACGTTTGATTGCTTTAGTTTAGCAGAAGAACTATGCGAAGGGTTTTAAAGCTTGTGCGTGTGAAATAGTAAGGCCGGTATGTATCATCGCATCCAGGAACGATCGATTGTCCGTTATAATGTAGTGATTCACGCAGTGTCTGTAAGCACAGAGGAGACTGGAAGCCTCTAACAAAGCTCTTTATTATTGTGACGTGGGGCTGTCATACGCTCTCGTCATTGTCCGTTAATGAACAGTGGAGGGAGAAGAGAGCGGTAACTGTATAATTGCGCTCCATTCACGTTTGTCCTGGACAGCGTTCCTGCATTAAATGCAGTTGGCAGGGAATCGCATGCTGGGGGCCCATGCACTGTCACCCCTTCAGCCCAGATGTTCCTCAAACCCATTGAGAGTCAAATTGGGCTCCCGGAGAGAAGATCTTTTCATTGTTGCGCCACAATGGACTCACATCCTTCCTTAGTCAATTGTACCTAAAACTCAATCAAACGCACACACACACACAGAGCCCCATGCGAGGTTTATTATGTCGCCCCGGGGTCCGATCATCCAGCGTTTAAGCTGAAGCGTTGAGAATAAACTCTTAAAACCGAGGCTTTTAAGAGAGATCGGTGGACGAAAAAGAATGTAGCATCTAAATTAACTTGTTTGATTCACCGGTTTTAATTTAAAGGCTCAAATCAGCCCTTTTATGGGGTTTTATTGCAAGAAAGTGCCGTCCTTAAACTTTAAAACTGCGAGTTTGGCCTTTCATGCGACCGTAAAGACACGTTCGCGATAAAGAAAGCCAGATACGGATACGGATTCACAAAACGCACGATGATGTCGACAGCGTGTGCGCGGAGCATTCAGAAAAACGCGTACGTCGCCATCAACCCCAGCAGGAGCTCATATCACATGAATGAATTATTGGCTCGCGTCCCTGACATCAGATGTTCTGGCCTTGGGTCTTGTTATGATCGCGCGGTTTCTGCGGACACGGCCGTGCAATTAGCCCGTGCATCTCCCTGAACCGCCTCTACTCCGAATGAATAGAAATCAATCCGCACAACGCCTTCCGTTCTCTGGCTCATTGTAAAGTTGTTTCCTATTCAAACCTGCGCGAGGGCTGTTTGTCCCTCTTCCTCGGCCGGGGTTATTGACGGCGACCCCTTCGACCAGAACCCTCATTATTCTCTATCAGCGTGCGCTCCTGTATGCCATTCGCTCTCTGCTTCTAGTTAGACTCTGTTTCCACCTGGATTAGTAATGAGAGCGGTGGTCCTCCAAGAGTGTGTGAAAGTGGAGGGAGGTCATGCGGTGAAGGAGAGTGCGTGATCTGGAGTGGACGGGTGGCTGGAGATGGACATGGGTGATGTTTAGATAAGGGATGGGGAAGAGTGTTTTAAGAGCAGGACCGCAAATAGAGATGAGATTGCGTGTGTGTGTGTGTGTGTGTGTGTGTGTGTGTGTGTGGAAAGGCAGCTTGTGTGCATTTGTGTTAAGGGTAGTGCTTCTTTCCACCATCCCCCAGTGTGTTTACACATACTGGAATGATGCGATGTCGTTTGCGTGTGTGTGTGTGTGTGTGTGTGTGTGTGTGTGCGCAGCTGTGGGCCAGAGATGAAGAAACACGTCCGCGCAGAGCTGTGAAAGCGATACAGACCTGGCTGTGACATAAAAAAAAAATAAAATGAAGTTTAGAAAGATAAACAAAATTGTGTTTATGTCCTGCGTTCCAATGAATATCAATCAAACTGCGGTTTTGATTTAATAATAATACTCAATAAAAAACATCATTTATTAAGATTAATAGTTATCTGCTTTATATATATTGTTATTTTTAATTTTTATTTATTTTATAATTTTTATGTCAGTTTGTTATGTGCTATTTTAATTGAAGTATTTCTATATATTTTATAATTTTTTTACAGTTTTAATAACTTTAGTGCCTAGGTCAAATATATATAATATATATATATATATATATATATATATATATATATATATATATATATATATATATATATATATATATATATATATATATATATTCAGTTTTCTTTCCAATTTAAAATTGAGTAAATTTAGTATCTTTAATATTTATTTTTTAATAGATTTTTGTTTTAGTGAATTTAGTACTTCAACTTATTTAATTGTAATAGTTGTTTTAAAAATACATGTTTTCCTTTTTATATAAATCTTTTTTTTTTTTTGTACATATGGCGGTAGATATTTAAAAAAGTAACACATCCGATTTTATAAATGAGCGTTTTTTTCATCAGCCGTTCCTTTAAAATGCATTCAGCGCAGCTCATTAGGCCGTTTTCGCCAGCGCTCCTCACCTGGTTTGGCTTCCTCCGCCTGGGGCTCGTTTCCCTGGTGCTGAGACGGATCCATCAGGCCAGTTTTGCGTGTCTTTTACGAGCTGCATATGGAGGCCTCTCGGAGGGGAAAAGGTGGAGAGCGTAGGCCCTCTCGTTTGCTAGCAAATGACCAGTATCGACCATCTGCTATTTCAGTGTCCTTCCCCGCAGGCTCTGCCAGTGATTTTTTCAAGCTGTGCATTTGTTATATACGTACGAGCGCGACTGTATGCATGCGTGGCTTTTCTTCTAGTCCGTCCTAAAATCAGGGTTAGATTTTTTTGCTCAAAGGCAGCCACAGGTACGGCGCCGGATTGCATTAAAAGAGCCGGTCAACGATTTCCTATTGTACAAGCCCTTTCTAAATGTCCTTTTGGAAATTGTGTTTACAGAGATGTTATTTACATGTCTGTGCTTTTGCTTTGAGCAAGTGCAGCCTTTCTCCTCCTCGCTCTCTTTTTTTTTTAGCAGATGTTTGCCCTAATGCTTCTCGGGCTCAGGTTGTTTGCCGAGCTCACATCTGGTTCGGGTGCTTCACGTCCCTCTTTGCATGGAATTAATGGGTGTTTTTTTCTCCCCAAAAGCCGAATGTATTTGCCTAAGTGTATTGTTGCACAGAGTGGAGTTGGAACGGACGTGTCTGGTACTGGGTGGTGTTTAAAGCCCATCTGATGTGTGTTCGAGGGGCGTTCGAGCTTTCAAGTGGTTGTAGGATTTGAACAAACCTGAAAGTGCCCGACCCGTCCCACACCGCTATTAGAGCATCGCTTAAACGACCTTCTTCCCGAAGCACTTCTCGGGAATTTGAAAAGAAGCATAAATGCGATGCCGAATAAAATAATATTTTTATTTGTTCAAAAAAATATTTTACTGTCAAGAATGAAACTATTTTGATTCATTTCATTGTTTTACTTTTATTTAATATTGAGGATTAGCCTATTATTTTTTTATATTGTATCATATTGATATATGATCAATTTTAATCTTGAAAAAATCGTTTTTTCCTCCATATTGTGTATAGACGTGAACGATGTGGCTTTTTGGAATTAGTTGCATTAATTTTTTAAGAAATGGTTTGCCAAAAAAAGATTATTTAAGTCATCAGCAGCACAGGCAGCAATAGCCAAAAATACATTGTATGGGTCAAAATGATCGCTTTTTCTTTAATGCCAAAAATCATTAGGATATCAAGATATTCTGTAAATATCCTACCGTAATTATATAATATGTAATATGCATCGCTAAGGACTTTATTTGGACAATAACCCTCATATTCAGATTCGCCAAATAACGTGCTATCCTAACAAACCATACATCAATGGAAAGATGATCTCATTTTACAAAAATTGACTCTGGTAAGTGGTTTTGTGTTGAGTGTTATCATTACTTGCTGTTTATCCGCTTGAAAGTCAGTGTTGTTTTAGTCAAGCGATTAAATTAGATTGCTTTGTAAACCAAACATCTAATAATAATCTACATAGCAACACCCTAGCAACCTATCAGAACCATTGCAGGCTTCATCCACACGCGCACGAACGATGCAAGGGACGCTCGCTTTGGAAAAAAGCGCCGTGCAAACTCATTTTGGCATTGTTTCGCCTTTTTTGCATAATGCCTTCCCGTGTGACTTGGAGATTGAACCGTTAGCAGCAGGAAACACCAGAGGAACAAACACTCCAGCTCTCCAGCTTTCACACACACACACACAATAAAAGTGGCTGTGTGTTGCCATCGGGGCAGAAACAGCTGGGCTTCTCCCTCGAGAGAAACGTCCACGAAACACCTCGGACCACCCCAGCACCGCTGCCTCGCTAAAACAGACCCTCCCGGACGCCCAGGAGCCAACAACCCATCTCCTAACGCAGACGTTGTTAGAAGCAATGCAAAGAGTTTGGTTAAATGCTGAATCGTTTCAAAAAGCATGTAAAGAAAATGGTTGTAAAATATCAAATATTCAGACAAACTATGCGAAGACTTTCGTGCGTGCTGCAATCCAAATTTTCCAAATCTGTATATTATCTAGACTTTAGCATCCAACCACTGTAGGGTTTCGGAGAAATACAATTTTTTGAGTTTATATTTTTATATAATATATTTAAAATAACATATATATAATATATATATATATATATATATATATATATATATATATATATATATATATATATATTAAAATGGTTTGACCCCTTTGCTGAAAAGAAATAAATAAAAGTAATTAATAAAAAATAAATGAATTAAGGCAAGTGGTCTGCATTCAATTCTTTTTAGCTTTAAATAAATTTAGTTCACTACCTTTCTGCATTTTTTTATTACATGTTGCAAAATTAAATAGTTTGCAACCACTTTACTAAAATATAGTATTGATTTTTAGTGCCGATATATATACCAGAAAACATAAAGATGTGCACAACTATTGATCTTTTCACTTTAAAATCAACTCAACGTGGTTGTGTTTGAACTGGCCAATATTTGTATTGTTTTACTCTGGCTCTCATAGCATGCGCGTGCTTTATTGCATGCGTTTAATGTGTTTTATTTTGAATTAACTTTTGATTACATGCCGAGGTTAGTCACAAATAGTCGCGGGCAGAATTAGACGCAATGCACGAAATTGCACTTTATGAACACATCGAGGCCGTTGTAGCATTAGAGCCTGGCGAGGCAATGTGTGCAAACGCTTAGCCCCTCACCCTCTCTCATCTTCTGCTGGATGACCTTTAACCCCGGTTCGCTACACACCGCACACCTCCCGCTGCTCACAAGAGAGAGACCAGCTCGGAGAGCTGATAGAAAACGGCAACAAAGAGAGAGAGATCAAATGCAAATGCTACCGGGGGAGGATAGTTATGCATCTGCGAAATTCATATCTCAGCCGCACTCCCTCAGAAAGCACTTCGATCATCATATTCAAGTTGTCTGTGCAGCGGAGGACTCTTAAAGCATAGGTTCAGCCAGAAATAAATAAAATATGTCATTATTTATTCATCCTGATTGGTCGCTCCGAACCTGTATGACTTTATTCTTCCATGGAACGGGTTACTTTTATGATGCTTTCTGTCATTTTGGAGTTTGACAGCCCCTTATTCACAGTCACTGGAAAAAAGTGGGCTGGATATTCCCCATAAAGTCATATGTTGTGTTTGGAATGACACAAGGGTGTCTAAATAATGACAGAATTTACATTTTTGTGTGAATTTTTCCTTTATGAATCCATTCTTTCTTTCTTTTTAATGGTTTATTTATTTTTATCTTAATATTTGATTATCTTTTTGTAATATTTACATTTTGTAACATTTTTCTAATGGTCATGCTTTGTCAGTATAGCACGTGAAGCATTTATATTTTATAGGAAATAAATTTTATTTATGCATTTAACAATAAATGTTTTTGTAGTTTTTTTCCGAATGTATCTCTTGAGGAAATTTCTCTTAATTTCTTTCAATTTAATTAAATATTAAATATTTTATTTCATTTTCATCTAATATTTCATTAAAATTTTTGTGATGTTTTATTATTCCAATTTTTCTCTCTCTTTTGGCAATACAGTATTTATTTATTACATATAAATACAAACAAATGCATGCATTTTATATATATATATATATATATATATATATATATATATATATATATATATATATATATGTTTTGTTTTTATCTGAAAATAAATATATTATTTAATTTACATATGAACACTTTAAAAATATATACTGTATATGGATTTTTTAATATATACATCATAAATAAACACATTTCAAACACATATTATCTAAAGAAAAACATTTATTTTGGACACAATTTATTTGCGAATAATCACTTGACAGCACAAATTTTTATAAATAATAAATGTTACGTGCTTTTTCATCAACTAGTCGTATAAAGTTAGACTGAGCCTTTATTTCTTTTCATTTATTTAAAATGTAATTATATTTTTCAGTGCTATATGCAGCATTTCTCTAATATTTTAGGCACATTTATCATTCTCCTTATTCTCCCTGTTTTTCAAACCGATGCTTTGGCAATATAGTATGTAAAGTACTTTAAATGGAAATTGAGAAAAGAGAGAGAATTTCTTTCCAGAAGAGGCGAAAGAGAGAGAGAGAGAGAGAGAGAGAAAGATAGAGGAGTAAAGCACGGGAGCACCCGTAAACGCCGGACCTGAGAAACAGAGATAACGGAGAACCAGCAGACAGCAAATACAGCATCAATCTCCTCAGTCACTCCTTCTCTTTCTGCTCCTCTCTCCATCTCTCTTCCCTTCAGTGACTCTTTTTTTCTCCTGCGTCCTCATGCTGAGTGCTTCTGTGTGTCTGTAATAGACCCTTTCCACGTGCAGCCTTCTCTCTCTCTGTCTCTCTCTCTCTGTCTCTCTCTCTCTCTCTCTCTCTCTCTCTCTCTCTCTCTCTCTCTCTCTCTCTCTCTCTCTCTCTCTCTCTCTCTCTCTCTCTCTCTCTCTCTCTCTCTCTCTCTCTCTCTGTCTCTCTCTCTCTCTCTCTCTCTCTCTCTCTCTCTCTCTCTCTCTCTCTCTCTCTCTCTCTCTCTCTCTCTCTCTCTCTCTCTCTCTCTCTCTCTCTCTCTCTCTGTCTCTCTCTCTCTCTCTCTCTCTCTCTCTCTCTCTCTCTCTCTCTCTCTCTCTCTCTCTCTCTCTCTCTCTCTCTCTCTCTCTCTCTCTCTCTCTCTCTCTCTCTCTCTCTCTCTCTCTCTCTCTCTCTCTCTCTCTCTCTCTCTCTCTCTCTCTCTCTCTCTCTCTCTCTCTCTCTCTCTCTCTCTCTCTCTCTCTCTCTCTCTCTCTCTCTCTCTCTCTCTCTCTCTCTCTCTCTCTCTCTCTCTCTCTCTCTCTCTCTCTCTCTCTCTCTCTCTCTCTCTCTCTCTCTCTCTCTCTCTCTCTCTCTCTCTCTCTCTCTCTCTCTCTCTCTCTCTCTCTCTCTCTCTCTCTCTCTCTCTCTCTCTCTCTCTCTCTCTCTCTCTCTCTCTCTCTCTCTCTCTCTCTCTCTCTCTCTCTCTCTCTCTCTCTCTCTCTCTCTCTCTCTCTCTCTCTCTCTCTCTCTCTCTCTCTCTCTCTCTCTCTCTCTCTCTCTCTCTCTCTCTCTCTCTCTCTCTCTCTCTCTCTCTCTCTCTCTCTCTCTCTCTCTCTCTCTCTCTCTCTCTCTCTCTCTCTCTCTCTCTCTCTCTCTCTCTCTCTCTCTCTCTCTCTCTCTCTCTCTCTCTCTCTCTCTCTCTCTCTCTCTCTCTCTCTCTCTCTCTCTCTCTCTCTCTCTCTCTCTCTCTCTCTCTCTCTCTCTCTCTCTCTCTCTCTCTCTCTCTCTCTCTCTCTCTCTCTCTCTCTCTCTCTCTCTCTCTCTCTCTCTCTCTCTCTCTCTCTCTCTCTCTCTCTCTCTCTCTCTCTCTCTCTCTCTCTCTCTCTCTCTCTCTCTCTCTCTCTCTCTCTCTCTCTCTCTCTCTCTCTCTCTCTCTCTCTCTCTCTCTCTCTCTCTCTCTCTCTCTCTCTCTCTCTCTCTCTCTCTCTCTCTCTCTCTCTCTCTCTCTCTCTCTCTCTCTCTCTCTCTCTCTCTCTCTCTCTCTCTCTCTCTCTCTCTCTCTCTCTCTCTCTCTCTCTCTCTCTCTCTCTCTCTCTCTCTCTCTCTCTCTCTCTCTCTCTCTCTCTCTCTCTCTCTCTCTCTCTCTCTCTCTCTCTCTCTCTCTCTCTCTCTCTCTCTCTCTCTCTCTCTCTCTCTCTCTCTCTCTCTCTCTCTCTCTCTCTCTCTCTCTCTCTCTCTCTCTCTCTCTCTCTCTCTCTCTCTCTCTCTCTCTCTCTCTCTCTCTCTCTCTCTCTCTCTCTCTCTCTCTCTCTCTCTCTCTCTCTCTCTCTCTCTCTCTCTCTCTCTCTCTCTCTCTCTCTCTCTCTCTCTCTCTCTCTCTCTCTCTCTCTCTCTCTCTCTCTCTCTCTCTCTCTCTCTCTCTCTCTCTCTCTCTCTCTCTCTCTCTCTCTCTCTCTCTCTCTCTCTCTCTCTCTCTCTCTCTCTCTCTCTCTCTCTCTCTCTCTCTCTCTCTCTCTCTCTCTCTCTCTCTCTCTCTCTCTCTCTCTCTCTCTCTCTCTCTCTCTCTCTCTCTCTCTCTCTCTCTCTCTCTCTCTCTCTCTCTCTCTCTCTCTCTCTCTCTCTCTCTCTCTCTCTCTCTCTCTCTCTCTCTCTCTCTCTCTCTCTCTCTCTCTCTCTCTCTCTCTCTCTCTCTCTCTGTCTCTCTGTCTCTCTCTCTCTCTCTCTCTCTCTCTCTCTCTCTCTCTCTCTCTCTCTCTCTCTCTCTCTCTCTCTCTCTCTCTCTCTCTCTCTCTCTCTCTCTCTCTCTCTCTCTCTCTCTCTCTCTCTCTCTCTCTCTCTCTCTGTCTCTCTCTCTCTCTCTCTCTCTCTCTCTCTCTCTCTCTCTCTCTCTCTCTCTCTCTCTCTCTCTCTCTCTCTCTCTCTCTCTCTCTCTCTCTCTCTCTCTCTCTCTCTCTCTCTCTCTCTCTCTCTCTCTCTCTCTCTCTCTCTCTCTCTCTCTCTCTCTCTCTCTCTCTCTCTCTCTCTCTCTCTCTCTCTCTCTCTCTCTCTCTCTCTCTCTCCAGCACACATGGAACAGTTTATGTAGGAGCTTATTTTTTGCGCCTATTAAGCAAAGTTCCCTCTCGCAAAAAAAAGCAGCAGCCGTAGAGAGAAAAACTCTTTTTATTATGATTGTATAGCAGCACTGTGAGACGGACGGGGAGCTCGAGAGGCAAAGAGAGATGGAGAAACCCCCCTGGAAAGCCATGGCTCCACCACGCATGAGAAAATCAATAAAGCATCCCTTTAAAAGAGGCTGACGGATAATGGAGCAAGACGGGTGGGAGAAACAGACCTGGTCCCACGGATACCTTTCTGCCCTTTCTCTTTTCCCTCCTTCCCACGAACGCACCGGCCGCAGATGCGTGTTTGCGCCGTGGGTTCTCTTGTTAATCGTAATGGGAGCGAAATAGTTTCAGTGTCAAGAACATCTGTAAATCCATCTCGATGAGATCACCTGGAGTCTGAAGTATCTTGTAGTAAGCTGGTCACAGATGCTCTCAAAAATAGGTGTGCATATTATACACAAAGGGAGTGCTTTCAAACGATTAATTGCATCCAAAATAGTTTTAGTTTGCATAATATATGTATGCATATTGTATATATTTATTATGCATCTTATGCATATGTACAATATTTTGAATTATATATACACCTTTTTTCGTTTAATTTAATTAAGAACACATTGGCTTGTAGTGCACGTACTGTTCTTATTCTAATTGAAGAAAAAGGTGAAAATGTGTATACACACACACACACACACACACACATATATATACACACACATATACACACACACACACACATATATATATACACACACATATATACACACACACACACATATATATACACACACACATATATACACACACACACACATATATATATATACACACACACATATATATATACATATATGTGTATATATATGCATGTATGTATATATATATATGTATATATATATATATATATATATATATATATATATATATATATATATATATATATATATATATATATATATATATATATATATATATATATATATATATATATATATATATATATATATATATGTTGGTGTGTGTGTGTGTGTGTGTGTATATATATATGTGTGTGTATATATATGTATGTGTGTGTGTGTGTGTGTGTGTGTGTACAATGGCAAAGAATCAAGAATTAATTTCCGTGACTTATTTAATAAATACTGTTTAGTACAATTCTTTATCATACATTAAGATGCTGTGATGCTGAAATCTGCCGGCTTTTAAAATGCTAAAGCATTGATTTTACTTTTAATTGAATCATCCCTCAGATGGGTCTAGTTTTGTTGCATAGCTTGCTTGCGTCACGTCTCATAATGCGATCTACTGATGGTGATATGATCTGGTTTGGTTGTTCTGCATCACTCCAGATGGCTAAAGAGCGCAGTACGTCTTCTGACTGTTATTGAATGCGTGCCGATTAAATTCACACAGTCCACACCCCCCTCCTCTCCCTCCGAGAGCTTTTATTTAATTAATAACGCAGGCTCTCCATTAAAACCCTAGCTGTGTGTGTAGGTGTTTGGCTCGTGGCTGTTGTTCTTGTGACGCTGCGTGCGCACTTGTATTGTTGTGTTCGTGGGGTTCCCCTCGCAGCATTAACAAAGCCGTATTGTGTGCGCGCTTAAGCTGTGCTCGGGGCAGTCCTGGTTAATCTGGACCTGGGTTGTATATCATGGCATGCGTGATGTGCATTGATTGACTGGATCGTGTGTCCTGGAGCATCGATGGAAGGTAACTGCCGCTGTTTCTGTAGAAACGATGCTATTTTAAGGGATTCACTATATATCGGTTAACCTATTGATGCTGAGTGAGGTCTGTGTAGAGAGTGAGAGATACATCACCGCTCCAGTGCTCGGACGTTTATGAATGAAGTCTCGCATGCATTTATTTGATCCAAAATACAGTAATATTGTGTGAAATGAAAAATATCTTAACAATAACAAAAAATTATATATATATAAAATTTTATGATTATATATATTTTTAATGTATTATTATTTAAAATTATATATATATATATATATATATATATATATATATATATATATATATATATATATATATATATATATATATATAATTTTATGTATTATTATTTAAATATTATATATATATATATATATATATATATATATATATATATATATATATATATATATATATATATATATACTTATTTCTTTATTTATTTCCTTATTTTTTGAGGATATAATGATATATTTAATTAAAATAGAAATTTTTTGTTATGTATTTTCCAAATTAATGTGAGCTACTGTTGTTTTAAATGGTTAATTTGTCAAATAATGGCCGGCCGATTGTTATCTCATGTATAATATTTTCAGTTGAACAAAAACTGTATTTTACTTAATTGATTTGAGATTGTTTATCATGTGAAAACGAGCTTTGTGGAGTGACACGAGACATATGTTGTCTAAGAAAACACTATTTCTATTCTAATTCAGTGATGCTACTTGGCATAAGATGAATTTTTTTCAGTGTAGGAAATTGGTTTGCTCTGACAGAATTGAAGTTTACGGATAAATGCACAACATTCGTTCTTAAAAATAAAGGTTATTGTTTGACGTCGGTGGTTCTACGAAGAACATCGAACATCCAAGGAACCTTTCAAATGCAGAACAGTTTCTTTATAGTCAAAAAGTTTTTTTAGATTATAAAAATGTTAGATTTTAGACTTATTGTAGGCACTTATTTTAGGCAAAACAGACATTTTTCAATGCTTCGCTGCTGAATAAATAATCTTTCTGTTGATTTCCGGTTTATTGGGAAAGGAAAATATTTTGGCCGAGATAAAACCGATTGAACATCTGGAGTCCGAGGGTGCAAAAAAAAAAAATCTAAATATTGAGAATATATATTTAGAGTCCTAAGCAAATGCGCATTACTTAATCAGAATAAAATTAGGATACATTTATGGTAGGAAATATCTTTATGGAACATGATCTTTGCTTAACAATGATTTTTGGCATAAAAGGAAAATGCACACACGCACACACACACACACACACACACACACACACACACACACACACACACACACACACACACAGAATATGACCCATGCAATGTATTTCTGAATATTGCTACAAATATACCTCGTGCTCCAGGGTCACAAATACATATATGAGTTTTGTCATAGATTGAGTCTGAAGAATAACTCATTTGGATTCGTATCAGTGTGTAGTTTGCCTCTGAGCTCGTGTGTGTGTGTGTGTGTGTGTGTGTGTGTGTGTGTGTGTGTGTAATCAGGGATGCTGCATGCTCTCAGGAGAGGACCTGAAGTGCTCTCCTCCTCTCTGCTGCTTTTTCTGTTTCTCTTATTCTTCGCTGCGAGGCGCTGACCCCAGGCCGGCCCGGTGGCGTACTCTTTCCCATCTTCTGCCTTCTCTCTCATCTCTCTCCGTGTCTCTCAGGCCTGTCTGAAATTTTATTTTCATTCCGCCTCTTAGCGGAAAACACATTCTCGTCCGAGAGGGCCGACGCGCCCCGTAACCCAATCTCTTCACGCCCCGAACATATCAATTGAAGGAAACGCGAGCGAGATTTCACCGCCATTGATCGGCTCCGGGGTCCGTGGTGGGTTTTAATAGAGGCTTTTAAACTTAGCAGCATTTACCAGCAGTTTATTAGCTGTCCGTTGACCGAAAGTGGTCCTAAATGACTTTCGAGCGAGGGTTTGAGAGCGTCTGCGCGGGATCCGCCGAGCAAAACAGAATCAGGGGCCTCTGCTTCCTCTTTCTCAGCTCTTTACCTATTAGAGATCCATTACCAAAGAGAAGCGGGACCGGCGGCCCTGTAGAACAGAGAGATAGAGTTTCGCTGCTTATCTGCTGAGAGAGAGAGATTCTCGGCCTTTAGCTGTAGGTTTAGTGGTCAGACTTGAAATGACTTGCTGGAGATCTGGTGCACTTTTGGTTGTCAGTACTAGAGGAAGTACGCTTCGTAGTGCAAAGTCAGCTTCGTTCGTGTAGCGCTTTTAACAGTAGAGACGCAGCTTTACGGTATAAACAGGAAACGCTAATGCACAACTCATCGAGTGTGCCGGTCTGGACAGAGCCATTAGTGGTTTTCGAGCTGGGATGCAAAAGTCCATTTAGAAATTAAACGATAATAAAATAATCCTGGACGCTGGCAAAACAGCCACTGAAGTGTAATTGAATATATTGATTTATTTGTTGCACGCAAAAAAGTAATCCGACTTTATTAATAACTATGTATTTCACGTTACGTTCCGACATTACATCATATAACATTAAATGGCCTATATTTATTGCTAATATTTCCCAAAATAAATGTCCCTTAAAAGGCCGCACTGTCATCATCATTTCTGCGTATTATTTTTTTTATTTACAAATTAAACTCGAATTAATTTATTAAACTCGAATAGGCCAAAATAAAGGCCCATTACAAAATGTACTTGACAGATTATCGTACGACTTTAATATATTCCCTTTGAATGACATTTTGCGCTCTTCTAGGTTTTGACCGAAATAATATTCATGTCATTTATGGAAAATATTTCATACCGTCTATATTTAAAAACGATATTCCTGTATGCATCTATTATGGATGGGTCTTTTCTATGTGCAGCAGCAGAACGCACACACACACACACACACACATATACGCACACACACACACACACACACACACACACACACACACACACACACACACACACACACACACACACACACACACACACACACACACACACACACACACACACACACACACACACACACATATACGCACGTACACACACACACACTCACGCATGCACGTTTGTATGTGGTTCTAGAGATACTGCGCCGCACGTGATGTCTTGTTTTATTTTAGTATTGACTTGGTACCGAGGAACCGTTACAGTGCTTTTGACAACCTTAATCACAGCAGTAAAATGTGCAGTTGGCAGTAAGACTGCAGTATATGAGCTTCTCTCTCTCTCTCTCTCTCTCTCTCTGTTTCTGTTAGCTTTTGACAGATGTGCCTCTAATCCATCCAAGCTCCCAACCACCGCCACGGCCCGGAGTAACCTCCATTTCTCTGGGCCTCTCTGTCTTTCTTTGGTTCTGTTCTCTATGCAGCGTTCTTTGACACATCAGCCTTGCTGAGTTATAGCAGGGCCAACGTGTCCTACTAAACAAGCTCACACACACACACACACACACACACACACACACACACACATGCTTGCATGTGCATATTGTCCCATTAAAAGCGTCCCCGTCTGTGCACACTACGGCCTGCCTGTTTGTATTAGTAAGGGTGTTATTAATAAATATGACCTCATCTGTGTCCGCAGAGAACTTCCTCTCCCTCTGTGGACTTCATTTGCTTTTCCCTTCTTTCTTTGCACTGTTCACACCCTCCTCTCTCTCTCTCTCTCTCTCTCTCTCTCTCTCTCTCTCTCAATGCAATGCATCTTTCTGCGTCTCCTGTATATCTTGCTTTCCCCGAGCCTCTGTCTCTCACCTTTTCTCTGTTCTTGTTCTGTTTTCCCTGCTGTTTTTTTCAGTGTGTCATCCATCTGCCCTCCGTCTGTTTTTTCTTTACTCCAGTAGTCTGTCTCTCTTTCATGTCTGCTCCTTGTCACTCTCTGGATCTCACATCCTCAGCTGTACTCTTGTATTCTGTGTGTGTGTGTGTGTGTGTGGACACAAAGAAACCTCTTAAATTTATCAGGGAGAAGCCCACAAAAACGCATTCAGGTCATACTTCACACTAAAATTGTAAAGATTTTATGATTTTTATGTGCATGTAGCCTATATATTTCTGTGTATATATAAAGAACTGTAGGAATTGCAAATTAAACTGCAAAAACAAATAAAAATTTTATTTATAGAAGCATTTAGTAATATATGTAGTATTACATAAACATTATAGAATTTATATATATATATATATATATATATATATATATATATATATATATATATATATATATATATATATATATGTATATATATATATATATATATATATATATATATATATATATATATATATATATATATATATATATATATATATATATATATATATATATATATATATATATATATATATATATATATATATGTATATACAGTATGTATGTATATATATATATATATATATAAACAGTATTTTTTAGCATTGCAGAAGTAAGTTATATATTCTGAGATACATGCCGTCATATTAGTATATTGTCATTTGATAATATAATATATTATAATACTAATAATGCATTGCTCTTTTGTTTTTATTAGCAAAAATATTATTGAAATATTTCAACCAAACACAGTAGCTTTTAGTAATACAGATACGGGGTTAATGTGCAAGATCAAGATCTTATTAGTATCTCCCTGCAAAACAATGCAAAACCTCTTTACCATTAAAATTAGATTTTGCTGTGACCTGCACTCGTCCTTGCCACGTCACAGTCGTAAGTCTTTCATGCACACCGCTTGTTTTATATTCTGGTTTATTTATTTATCGTCGACGAATCCAGCTGCGTAACCGCGCGAGAATTTCCAACCGAGACGCATCATAATTAACCTTAAGAACGCATGTACCTCATTTGTCTTAACGATAAACAACTGGCAGCTGCTTTACCTTAAATTAACATCCACCGAAAGCATCAGCTAATTTACGCCGACAGACTGCCATCAAACTATTTACCTGATGTTTAGACAGAAACATCGACGCATTGTGGAGCGGCGGCCATATGTGAGAATTATTGCAATTAGAGCCAGCGTGTGAGGCTTATCCCAAAGGCTTGATGTCATCACGTCGTAATTAGAGCCGATGATGTTTCTTTTATGATGTGATGTTTTATCCAGTGTATCAGGATGCATTAGAGACTGCAGTAATCAGCTGGATAGCGTAGCGCTGCTCGTTATAATCTCCGCGGGTTCCTTTGGGACGGAGTCTGGGGTAAACACATGATCTCACCTCCACCTCGCTTCACCTCGGCGCGCGCAAAGGTGAGCCGCCGCGTTCTCAGCGCTCAATAAAGCATGTCAGAACGCGCTCATTTGAAATGGATATGTGCATTTTTCTATTATTCATAACTCATGAATAAAACTCGGCGCTAAAATATTCCGGCTCCTCCAGTCTCGTCGAACGAACGTAACCTTTGGAAAACCGACCCCGCACGTTCTCCTTTCTCGGGGCCCCCCGAACGCGCTCGCGAACGCCGAGGCGCCGTTATTATTTACCGCGCAGGTTTGTTTCGAGCTGAGCCGATGCGGAAAGCGAGGGCAGCTGATTTTTAAGCAGTCGAAAAGAAAACAGATCGCTTCATGTTGTTTTTCGTGCGCCGTGCAAAGTCACCGTCTGTCGCAGCGCGATGCAATTACGGCCGTCGCGAGAAAGGCCCTTAAGAATAATGCGGTTATCTGGAGTGGCAAAGTTCATCCCCGTGAATTCCACGCTTACAAGACGAGTTTTATATCGTGATAATACAACATTTGCTTCACCCCCAGAGGAACACTTAATTCAGACAAAAAAAAAAAGCAAGAAAGTTAGTTTGGTGGGGGCAGGTTTGAATGCGGTTTATATCAGTGGGCGTCTCCTAACATGGGATTTGTTTGGTTTGTACTTTTTTTTTTTATGAGAAAATTTTCAGATAAATCTGACACAGCCCTGGGGTTTGTTGTGAAAAGGCTTGAAATGAAGCCAGAGCATTACTTTGTGATCCTCCCACTTATATAAACACAACACACACACACACACACTGAGCAAAGGCACCCGAAATCTCTACCCACTCTCACACACCACACAGATCCCACAAAGTATAAAGACACTAAACACTTATTGACGTATACCGCTCCATTAAAACATACATATAAAAATGTATTTGCCTAATTGTTTTTTGATGTGCTAAAAAATAAAAGCATATATTGCTAATAAAAGAAAAATATTTTCTATGTTTACATTTTACATGATGGTACTATAATATATATATTTTTTTAATTTTCACCATGTACCTTGTTAATTACATTTTAAATCTAAATATATTTACATTGTCCAGAATATTTATAAATAAAAACAGTAATAATCATAAAATATATCGAAAGAACATTTTATTATATATATATATATATATATATATATATATATATATATATATATATATATATATATATATATATATATATATTTATAGATTATTACTCAAGATTAATCAAAATAAAATAGTATATAATATAGTATATAAAATAGAATAAAATAAATATTGAAATGTGTATACATGCAACATTTCCAAAACACATATATAAACAAAAACATTAAATATTTTAGATGTCATTAATCATATGTATATGTGTGTGAGTTCATTTGTAAAACCAGGTAACTTAAAAAAAAAAAAAAAAAATTTAACTATTTTTAGCAATCCTCTGCAATCATGTTTTTTATTAAGCATTTGAGTTTATTTGCAAAAAATGTATTTATATATGTATGTATATATGTATGTATAGATACATTTTCCTCTCCATATAAGAAACACTACAAACCAGGTGTTTAATGCTTGAATAAAGCACATTTGCACCAAACACTATGTGCTTCAGTGAACCTATTAGACATCTGACCGTCTTTGGACAGAAAAGTTGCACGAGTTCTTCCAAGGTCACGGAGCTCTTAAAAGGTGCCGCCTGAGTGAAACTATTTTAGCACAGAAGATTCTCTAGACTGTTTCTCAAGCGTCTCAGAAAGACCGTCCTCCCACACGCTGTCTAGTCATAGAGCGTGCATGTGTGTGCGTGTGTGTGTGTGTGTGTGTGTGTGTGTGTGTGTGTGTGTGTGTGTGTGTGTCTCCACGCTGGCCTTGTTGGCGGGTTGCTAATTTCTTGCCAGGCCCAGCAGCAGGTGGAGGGTATTACATGCTTCTTTCTCCACACACGGGCATAGTTAAAGAAATAACAAAAGCAACCCACAGCATTTTCTCAGACGAGCTTTTATCGGCTCAAACACACCACAGCCAAAGCCCGCTCTAATGAATGCGACTCTAGCTGTGCGCTTCTGCCTCTAAATATTCATATTTGTCACAACCACTGCTTCTTTCCTTCTTTTTCTTCCTTTCTTTCTATTTTTGGTGGACGGCGGGTGAGGGTCGGCGTGACAGCAGGCTAATTTAGAGCGAAGGTCGGCCATCGTGACCCCGTGAATAATTGTCTTCGGGGGGTCAAAGGTCAATGCAAAAGGCCAGTCGCTGGACAAAGAGGGCGCACACTTCTGCCTCACTGACCCACACTGCTCCTCTTATCCTGGACAGACTTTAATGACCTGATGAATGACCTTGCAAATGGACACTAGCAGAAGCGAAGGACACAATACGACACGTTGATCAATACTGGTGCTTACATGCATGCTAATATCTTCATGATGTTTACAAGCCAGTTCCGCTCGCGTATGGTGCTATCTGGGCAAAAGACTGGTTCAGGGTCACATTTTCAACTTTATGTTAATGCTTAGCTGCGAATGATTCAAGTAACATTCTGTTTTTACCAAATATGGTAAAAGAAAATTGTATTTTCTGAGTACAGCGCAGATGAGTTCGTCAATATGGCGTTAAATATCTTTGCAGAACAGATGCACGAAGTATGAAGGTTATATTATTATAAATTATTGTTATAAATAGCGCTGTCCAAAATCGGTTTTTGTTTCTGAATGTGTTTCTAATGTATATATAAAGACACACACATTCAGCATATACAACATATTTTTCATTAATTATATACGTGCATGCGTTTGCATTTTCACACACGCATGTATTATGTAAATAAAACTTTTATTTTGAATGCGATTGATTGCAATAATCATATTTCTTAGCCAAAATGCAGACTTTCGTGGTCAGTACAAAAAAAAAATCACATTAAAAAAGAACATCAGTAATGCGTTTAGTATTAACAGATTTTTTTTTCTTTTTGTAGATTATATAAGACATGCAGTATTAGTTCTTGACAGGTTTTTGCATTTGTTGTTATTTGTGTAAACAGGCACATTTTGACAGTTCTGTATTTTTTGCAGTTCATGTGCATTAAACGGCATTATAAAAATCTGGCAGTGAAGTTAAAATGTTTAATTTGCATCTCATAACCTTGCGTTTGATTTTTGATGCAAAATCACTTTCTGTGTGACAAGCCCTTTAGAATATGTTCCATGTTATGGTCCTTTATCGTTAAAAAATCATCAAAATTCACCTATTTTCTCTGCAGTTGCTGCCTTACATTTTTTTAAGTATAGCTGAGCTTGGTTGTACAAGTCATTTAAACTTAAACTATATTAAAATGACGTAAGATCAAGTTGAATTTCATATAACATAATAACATAAAATATAATATTACTGTGCTGTAAAAACTGGTAGCCATGAATTTATATACTTATATGTGTGTGTATATATATATATATATATATATATATATATATATATATATATATATATATATATATATATATATATATATATATATATATATATATATATATATATATATATATATATATATATATATATATATTATATTTATTTATTTTATTTTATTTTATTTATTTATATATTTCCCAGGTAGCCTGGATATTTTTTTTTCTTAACTGTTATCATTGTTGTACTGTCAGTGCATGCAATTGTAAAACTTAATTTTTTTCTAAATTAAAAGCGTGGCAGAACAAGCAATATTATTATAAAATATATAATATGTTGCATATAATAATATAACCAGCTCTACTATCAAGTCTGCACTACTGTTGTGATTTTATGTAAGAGTTAGCATCCTAAAACTCTTTACGTAACGCGCGGACTCTTAGCATTGCATCCCGTGTGTTGCTACACAAAGCAAACCTCTCAGAGCATTTGTGAGATTTCGTCTTCTGTTTCGGCCAAGTGCAGCATTAAGAGACTTTTTCAACATGCTACGACTTGGGACATGCTAATGAGGACGGGCAATATGCAAATCGGGACACAAAACAAGACTTTTACACTTAGATGAGTGTTCCAGCGAAGCCGAAGCCAGAAGCACAGTTGCACGAATGACGTCCAATACCAAACGCTAAGCCAATGCTCTCGTAATTAGCGCTGCTAGCACCGGCGTCTGCACCAAAGCCAAGCCAAAAGCACAAAAAACGGCCTCAGATAGGCATCACAGAGCATGTGACTCAGTCTCCTTTCCGCTCTGCGCGGCTGTGATTAGCGTTAGCGGTGTCAGCTAATGAATCATCCGTATTATGCCGCTGTCACGCTTGATTTCAGAGTTTAATAAAGGGATGTTTTAATTTAGCTCTGACTGCTCTCTGTTCGTTCCTCCGTAGGTGAGGAGGTGGTCAGATTGGTGTGAATTTATTCATGGCCGAGGCTTTTACACCAGCGCCGTTTCAGAAACTCATTTACCGTGGCCCATGGTCGATTTGCTATTAAACGAGAGGTTTTAAGCGGCGTGCTGGACTACACATGTCTAATTCATGAGGCTGTTGAAAGGCTTTCTGACTGACACGGAAAGTTTGGAGGAAAATTTGCTGAAAATTGTTACGAGAACTTAGCTGGGTTTGATCAACCGGGTGTTTGAAAACTGGCTCATAAATAAAGTAAATATGCGTTTTTAATAAGTAAATGTGAGTTTTTAGTGGTAAACTAACTTTATATCCAGCTGGCATTTCTGGATAGCTTAAAACTCAGGGGTGCAACTTTAATGCAATTAAAGTTCTGTTAGCTGTACAGTAAGTAAATGTTGTGGTTTTTGAAAAGAATAAAACGTATATGAATACAACCTTTGGTGCAATAGTTAGATTAGTTTCAGTAAGTTAAGGTTAGCTTTTAGCGTAGTTATAAATAACTTTGTCTTCAGTATGTAAATGTTTTGGTTTGGTTTTGGTGCAGTGGTTAAATTAGTTTCAGTAAGTTGGTTAGTTTTTAGTCACTATAAATAACTTTGTACCAAGCGTGCGTTTAGAAGGCTTGATTATGTAAGCTTTTTTGTTTTTGAGAAGCTTGAAACTTTGAAAAGTTACAATACACCCTTTGCTGGAATAGTTTGCTTGTCCAGTAAGTCAATGTGAGCTTTTAGTAGTTTATTAGCTCTGTCTCAAGCTGGCATTAAGATAACATTTAGATAGCTATCTCAACCTCAAGCACTTCAGCTTTTAATGCAATAGTTAGATTAGATTAGATAGTTAATTAGTCTCAGTAAGTTAATGTTAGTTTTTAGTTGACGTTAGTATCAAACTAGTATTAAGATAAAAAAAGTAAATAGCTACAGTATGTAAATATTGCTTGTATTTTGGCGATCTTAAAACTCCAGTTTAACTTTTAGCCCGATGTTAGCTTAGATTTAATAAAGTAAGATTGTTTTCAGTGTGGTTATCGTTCACTTTGCGTCAAGCTAGCATTTGGAAAGCTTGTTGTGGTTTTTGAGAAGCTTGAAGTACATCGAGTACAACCTTTAGCGCGATAGTTAGATTAGATTCAATATGTTGAGGTTAGTTTTTAGCGTAGTTATAAATAACTTCGTCTCAAGCCGCCATTTATAGATCTTCAGTATGTAAATGTTTTGGTTGTAAACTCCGAAATAGTTAAATTAGTTCCAGTAAGTTGGTTAGTTTTTAGTCACTATAAATAACTTTGCGTCAAGCTAGCATTTAGGAAGCTTGTTGGGGTTTTTGAGAAGCTTGAAGTACATCGAGTACAACCTTTAGCGCGAAGGTTAGATTAGATTCAGTAAGTTGAGGTTTGTTTTTTAATAGTTTAGCTTTGTATCAAGATAGCATTTAGATGTGAATGTCTGTAAAAAGTTTGAACCTCTGGAGTTCGAGTTTTAGTGCGCAGGTGTTTTTCAAATCCCATTCTCCAGCAGAAAAACACCCAACCCCACCACCGGATCCGTTCCCAGTGTTTATATCTTGAGCATTTGTGCGTGTGTGTGTGTGTTGTAGCTCTTTCTGCACAGGATAAGGCGAGGAAGCAATGGAAATGAGCTTTTTTTGATGGCCTGTTTATTCAGGAAAATCAACACCGAGCGCGGTAGCGAATCGCGTCGCCGGGCATTTGGTTGACTCGGGCGTCTGTGTATTTTCCATACACTTAACCGGCGCTCGTTTGCCGTTTCCTTACCTCTAAGAAGCGTGCGGTCGTTCCCGAAGCGTCCTAGATTTTTCCAAACAGATCGTAAAGCCATTGGGATGTTTTTTTTTTTTTTTTTTTTTTTTCTGTGACTGGTGCGGAAGGTTCAAGTCAAAGCGGAGGGACTCTCCTTGAGGGGTTAAACGCTTTAACAGCCGCGCTTCTGCAGAAAGACGCACACGATAGCTCTCCCAGATGGGTCGTGCTTCTAATTATGGCCCGAATTGAGTTTGCAGGTCATTTGATTAAAGTAATCCGATATGAGATATTCGCTGAACTTAATTTTATGTGCGTGGGTGCGCGACTTTTAACATACTCAAATGGACAGCGTCCCCTTGTTTCTTAGTGATTCGATGTGACTGCGCTTTATTATAGCACGCGTAACTATATCTTTTAATCGATCGCAGGAGGAAAGGGTGAACTCTTCAGAAACCTAATCTGTTTAAACATCCCCTCCTGTCTTATTCGTTACTCCGACTCTAATACGCCTCATCTTTTTGTGCTGTATTCTCATTACAGTATGGATTCTTTCATGTGTCGTCTGCATCTGACTGTCTGTTCCATGAGAGAGTTGTTCAGACGCACTGGCTTCGTCTCTTCATCCCCTTTCATGGGGCTGTATCTCAGATAGAGAGAGAGAGAGAGAGAGATCACACTCTAGAGAAGGACATTAACCTGATTGAAAGCGCCCACCCCTCACCCCCGAGCGAGCGTGACCTTCAGTCACTTGTCTGTGTGTGTATCTTACGCTCCCAAAGGAGCTTGAGTGAAAAAGGCTCCTCTTGTACTTCCAGCGAGAAACAGAAGAAAGGCTCAAGATAAGGGAGAGCCAGGGGAAAGATGGCTGTGCATTTTGAGGCCAGCAGATCAGAGCAGGGAGGGACGGTGTGGGGATACGCTCTGTATCAGAATGATATAAGGGAGTAAATAACTTTGTTTTCCAGCAAAATCAAATTTATGTTGAGCACATCCGGGTCAGCTCAAGTTTGCCGTTGCTAACAAAAGCGTGGCGTTCTGAAAAGTGAAGAAAGTTGACGGGTCCTTAAAAAGGCTTGATACAGTTTTAAGGTCGATGCACACCGATATTTGTCTGAAATGTACGTTTAAAAATAAATGCAACCTCATGTCGTGTCAATCGTGTTTACACACGATCAAGTTTGATTTTTCAGCATTTTGACATCTGTGGCAGGCATTTTTAATGCTTTTTAAAAATGTTGTAGCTTTAATTATAATTTCAGGAAGCTTTACATTTGGGCACGGTACGACAAGAATTGCAGTTTGGCTTCGAAAGATGGATGCACGTTGCTTTGTGTATTACTTTGAGTGATTTTCCTATATGAAAATCAATTGGAAATTTTAATGAGCCCGTCTGCTGTTATTGTTCAGACCAATGTGAAAATTAAGCCGTGTTTTCAAGCAGCAAACATTGTAAATGTGAAATGGTGAAGATAATGCATCATAAATATGTAAAGAATTAAGACTATATTGTAATAGAATAATAATAATAATAATAAAACTAAAATAAGTAAAATAAGTGACTCGGTTGTCAAAAAATATCCCTAAATGTAATTTATACTTAACATTTTTAGTTGAATTTGTTTAAAAATATCAGTATATTGTGATTATATGGCGTTTATCATATGGATTATCAATATATTTGTTATATTATACTTTTTATAAATACACTGTAATTAATGTTAATAAAAAATATCTGTAAAAAAGAGAATTAAAAGTCTGTGATCGTTCCATTCCAAACTTTCTGACTTCCTGACATCTGTGACGCACAAAAGAAGATATTTTGACAAGGTTTTTTTGGAAGTCATTGGTCACTAAAACTGTTTTTTTAGCAGCGGTCTTCAAAATATCTCCCTTTGTGTTCCACATGAGAAAAAGTGATTCAAATTTGGGACAACAAGAGGCTGAGTGAAGGATTTTTCCCTTTAATATTGACAAAACGGTAGGCTACCTAATATTTGTGCTCTTTAAACCTCGACATTATCACAACTGTTGAATTGCTGCCTACGAAGAGCGTTTCAAATCCATCATTTCTGAGGTTTTTCTTTCTCTCTCAGCACGCTGCTTTAAGCGGAAGAAAGGCTGTACACGGTGTTCACTAGTGAGGGCTTTTGTTTCCGATGGTAATCTTTCTTCCATGTTTTTGAAATATAATCAGCGTCATTTCGTAATTACGTTTTAAAAGACCCATTGAAATACATTGTCAAGAGCAACGGCTGAACCTGATCAAACCTGTAGGGTTTTTCTCAAACGAACTCCATTAGGTAGTTTTCGTAAAACGGGAATCACGAAAAACGACTTTTAAAGCTAGAAATCTAGATATTCCAATCGAGTAAAGAGAAGAAATAAGCATTTCAGAGCATAGCAGGGAGGGGGTCGCAAATGAGACGGAAATTACAGGCATTTGAGAAACTAGTCGAAAGAAGAAGTGATTTATTCCACAGATAGCTTCCTCTCCTCTGACCGCAGCGTGGCGGTGAAACAAATAGGTCCGTGGGGCGAGGAACAAAACAGAGAGATAGAGATGGGGAGAGAGAGACGGAGGCATGATTTGGCCGAGATTGGGGTAGTGGGGTGAAATCAGAGCCAAATTATTGTTGTGCGAGGCAATTGTTGCCATAGAATAAGCATTCGGTTAAATTGAAGACCTCAGACTTTTGCAAATTGGCCGAGATAACAGTGTCGCGGAAAACAAGGCGAGTCGTTTGTATTCCCGCCGTCTCACACAAAAGAGGGGTTTGCACTCAATCAACAGACGGAGTAAAAATAAGCCCTCCTTCAACCCCTCTGTT
>NC_056703.1:3040209-3057709 GCF_018831695.1 Puntigrus tetrazona | reverse complement strand
AGAGGGGATTTAAAGCAAAGAACATCTGGGACAACAAACCTACATATATAATATGCGATATATGTGTGTGCGCTGTGTATATTTATTATGTAAATATAAATACAGACATATTTTATTTTTAATGAATCATTTCACAGCACTAGTAGATACATTTGAAAAGTTTCAGAGGTATAACTCAATAGCTTTTCATTTTTTTCTTTCATATAACAAAAAAAGTCGTTTTAATTAAAAAAAATCAACCCAAGTCTCATTAAAGATGAAGCGACACCCAAAGTGAGATCTAGAGAACGATCCTGAAGGCCATCTAAACACCCCTTCTTTTGATTTTTCTCTTGGCTTGATAATTAAGCGCTTTAAGCCGTAATTGAGCTGTAATTTCTCCCGATTCAAAGATGGCCTTGATCGTGGAGCTCTTGTTTCCGTGGGGATGCCGGTGACAGGAAGGGATGGGAAGGAAACAGGAAGTGGGATGCTCCAGCAGCTGGTCAAACTCCGTCTGATTATTAAGACTTTCATCTAGGCTCATTCACTAATGAAACATCACCCGGCTTGTTGATGTCCGAGAGCGGACACACACACACTCCATCACTCAACACACACACACACACACACACACACACACCGGAGCTGTCAGCCTCCCACTCTTTCACACACTCCCACTCCTAACATCATCAGTCACACTTACAGCACACACACCGTCCGACCCAAACAACATTCACACTTTCTTCTACCAAGAAACACACATGCATGCCAGCTGCAGGCGCCGTCTCCAAGACATAAACAAAGAGCAAACGGCATTAAACCTCAGCTCGGCGCTTTCATCAGCGCAGTCTCTCTGAAGTCTTCAGACTCTTTCTGAAAGTTCACAGACGTTTCAGCGCAAAATGTCTTATTCATTTCAAATACGTCACGCGGTTGAATCAGGTGAAATGCAGCTGCTGCGCCGTGTTATTTAAAACCTTTCAAATCAAGACGTTGTCATTCTTTTCAGTGCAAACGCACCTCTCTTCTATGTAAATGAGGCTTATTATAGATCGTGCCTAATTCACAAAACTCTTTTCCTGGCGCAATTAGCGTTCATCTGCAGACTGTAAATGGAGGTTGGTTTAATAGAGGTGTTTGTTTCAAGGTGTTGTGCCATCGAGAATTGAATTTAGTGAATCGAAACACGTGAGCCTATCATTTTACCTGGAATAAAGTCGGTCGCATATAACAAAGCACTTACATTGTAGCGTTAAGACGTCGGCTACGTTTAAAATGTTTTACAAGATCAATTTGCATTTAAATGCATGTTGCTAAACTGAAAAAACCACTGGCGTACGCCGCAGAAGTGGCATTTTGAATGGCATGTACAATAAGCAAAGATTATCGGGTATGTTTTACATGCATGCGTTCCTACTTCACAATTTCATCTTTATTACGTAATTTTACTTGCTGTTTCTTTTCTAATTATTTGTATTTGCTAAATGTTTACGTTTCTGCACCAAACATTGCACATATTAGAATTTACTTCGATACAAATTTCACTTTGAAAATAAAGTAGAAAGATTGGAAACATGCTCAAATAATATATTTTTTAAAAATAACCTTTATATATATATATATATATATATATATATATATATATATATATATATATATATATATATATATATATATATATATATATATATATATATATATATATATATGTATATACACATATATCTACTATATATATATATATATATATATATATATAAACATATATATATATTCAATATATACCGTATTCATAATTGCATTTGTTTTTGAATACTTTATTGTTTTTTCTATCAACATTCAAGCCTTATTTATTTATTTCAAAACGTTCGGAAAGGTGTTTTCCAGGCCAACATTTCAAGTTACTCGAGTGGGTTAAATATAAACTAGCAGTGCTTTAGCAGTGTTCTCTACTGCGTCGGAAAATAATGCAAGGGAAAATGTATAGAGTAAACATGTCTCAGTGCCTCTGAGGCGCTTCACGCCAGACTGAATGCGTCGAGCATAAACAAGACTTCAGGGGCAGGACGGAGACCTTGAGAGGCTCCTCTGACCCTGCTTCTGTGGCTAGAACAGATCCGCTCTGTCTCTGGGGATGGATGCATGCCGCCGTGTTTTGACTAGCGCCATCTGATCATATACCGAAATAAATAGATCATATGCTGAAAGCAGATTTCCACTGGTTCTGTTTACGCCGTGCGCTTTTTTAGAGACGGTCTGGGCGCTTTTTTGAGGATCTGTTGATAGCGTCGAGCAGCTGGTGTTGAGCGGTCAGTCTGATTGGGAAACCACCGGCCACCGACTTGCAAAGGTCTTTGTTTAACTTGCATTAAAAGAGAGACGACTGGAGATGGAAGGAAGGAAGAGGAGAGCTCTTGAAACTGGAAAATACGCGTTTATGTTTAGTTCACAGTCTCCGCCTTCATCTGTGCTGTTGCCTTGACCTCAGCTGTCTCCCGGGGGTCAGGAGGTCAGAGGTCATAGGGTCTTGTTTTAGTGTAGATGGTGAACATGGGATCGGCTGTTAGTTCTGGAGAAGAGCTTGTTATTGCCAGGAGGACGAGAGCGGGCTGCTAGGAGATGGGAAATGCTTTAGACTCACAGAGCTGGTCATCTCTCGACCTTTGGCCTTTTTCCGGGCGGGGATGAATAACGACGGAAGAGCGGCCGTTTGTTTTCTTTTGGGAGGAGCTCATTGAAAAAACAGCTCTTTGAGCATGCATCCATCTTCACAAAGTTCACTTCCTTTGAATGAGGGACACTTTTATTGTCTGATTAGCTGATTTCTTCGGCGTCTGTGCTAAGCTCTTGCATGGGTTCTGTATATTGACATTTGTGTGTAGTGTTTTGATCACACTTTATATCAGGTGGCCTTAACTACTATGTACTTGCTTTAAAAAATGAGTTAAATGTATTTATTGTGATCAACGGTGTATTTATGAATGCAATAACACAAATTATTGTTTACATTACAGATGTAATTACATATAGGTATAAGTACACATATGTACACAATAAGTGCATTGTATCAAATGATTAATTTAAATCTACATAGTAGTTAAGGCCACTTAATATAAAGTGGGACCAATAATTTAAATAATACATTTTATAAAGTGTAGAAAATGTATTTTCTATATGGGAAATAATATAGCAGCAGCAGTGTTCCTTCGTACATGACATGTGAGATTTACTCTCTGTTCTTCGGGGTTGAAACGGTAGTTTTCCGGAGATTTAGCACAAGGTCTTTGAGAGCTGCTCTGCTGCTGGTGGAGCTCTACCCATAATCCTCTGCAGGTCAGACATGATCATATGAAGCGTCTGACGCTCAGATATCTTATTATGTGGCAGAAAAATTGCATGCATTACTATTAATTATTGCAACATATCTCATTCAATCTTTTCAAAAATGGTTAATAATTATGTATGTGTGTGTGTGTGTGTGAGTGTGTGTGTGCGTGTGTGTGTGTGTGTGTGTGTGTGTGTGTGTGTGTGTGTGTGTGTGTGTGTGTGTGTGTGTGTGTGTGTGTGTGTGTGTGTGTGTGTGTGTGTGTGTGTGTGTGCGTGTGTGTGTGTGTGTGAGTGTGTGTGTGTGTGTGTGTGTGTGTGTGTGTGTGTGTGTGTGTGTGTGTGTGTGTGTGTGTGTGTGTGTGTGTGTGTGTGTGTGTGTGTGTGTGTGTGTGTGTGTCTGTGTGTGTGTGTGTGTGTGCGTGAGTGTGTGTGCGTGTGAGTGTGTGTGTGTGCGTGTGTGTGTGTGTGTGTGTGTGTTTGTAGATATATTTTTCTTATGCTCTTCAAGGCTGTGCTTACTTGATAAAAAATACTGAAAATAACTAATATGTTGATGATTTTGAACAATTGATACTTTTTTAGATTAAAAAAACAGCATTTATTAAAAATAGAAAGCGTTCTTTACTATTACTTTTTATTCATTTAACACTTTCATGCTGAATTAAAGTATTAATTTGTTTAAAAAAAATAGTGTAGTGTATATTGTAAAATAAATAAATATATAGATTATTTTTTATTACAGAACCCTGAAAAAAACAAAAACTGTTTCCAACACTAACTATAAATCAGTATATTATTATGATTTCTGAAGGATCATGTGACACTGGAGACTGGAGTAATGATGCTGAAAATTCAGCTGCGTATCATAGTAATAAATAACATTTAAATTATATTAAAATTGAAAACTGTTATTATAAATTGCAATAATATTTCACAATTTTCTCTGAATGTTTTATCAAATGAATACAGTACCGATTAGCATAAGAGACTCCATTATAAACACTGAATATCTTAATTATCTCACGTTCATTTGCGAAAACCGATAACTTCACTTTATAATTTTTTCATTGTCTATTCCATTTAATCTCAATCAATCCGCAGTTGTTTTTTTTTTTAAGTAAGTAAAAATAACTACAAAAATGCTGCTAACTAAATCCCGCTAAAAACACGATAACATGATAAAAACGACACGATTTTTGCATGATGTGTTTTTGCGAATAAACTCAGAAAAAGAGCGGAGAACACAATGACCTGTTTTTTAAGAGTCACAAGCGTCTGACGCGTCCCGATCCCTCTAACAGCACAGATATAAGCAACAGCGCATCGATCCAATAAAAAACCGCTGTGCAAGAGGAGATGTGAGTCATCGAATTGCTATATTGCAACCCCTCTATTACGGACAACTCATTTGGAGCAAATCGCCACCATCTCTGACTTCTCTTATCTGTCTCTCTGGCTCTCTCTTTCATGCTAATGAAAAAAGAAAAACAGAAATCAATGGTCGCGAGATTGCTCCGGCGCAGGTCCGCATCTCAATCCCGCTCCCCCACACCCGCTTATCATCCAGAACTTTTAAAATTCACACAACCTTTTCAGACCGAATGATAAAGCGCGGGGCAGGGAGAGGGAGGTCTTTACATTGTTATCGGCGCCGCTAAACACTATTTGACATTTGACGCGCATTTAAAAGTCAATGGGTTTGCTCTCAAATCAGCAAATATTATCAAGGCCCTAATTTCCCTTTTTAATGGAGAGAAGCAGGTGCGAGTCGATGATTAGAGCAAACGTGTGAAAACGGCAATTGCTGAACAGACTGGACAGATCAGGCCTTTTTTTTTTTTACCCTTCAAACCTAATGCATTCGAGAGAACGCAGAATTATAATTACAAACGCATCTCCCGTTTGTCTGTCAAGAACAGGCCTTCCTCTGCGTTTGACGTGTTCTTCGTAAACGCCGGCGAGTCGTGTCGATCCTGTCATGCGCTGACGAGCATCCGCAGTTTAGCTGCTGGTCTGAAGCATTTTCCAGCTCACGAGACCTTTCGAGGCTCAAATACTAAAAAAACGCTCTGTTCTTGGCAGACCGGCTGAATTACACTAAATGTCGTCTCAACTAGTCAAAAATGAAGAATTCCTGGTGGCTCTTGGCTCTTGGCTCTTTTCCTTCAATAAATTCTTCATTTGCTTGCATTAACAGTTAAGTTAGCAGTAGTTAGTAGCTGTATTTGGTAGGATTAGGCATGTAGATTAAGGCATTAATGTGTGCTTAATTAGCACTAATAAATGACTAATATTCTAGTAATATGCATGCTAATCAGCAACTGTTACCGGATTTCCCAGCATGCATTGCATAGGATTATTGTTTCGCTATTTGCTGACTTCGTTTAAACTTTTTTGTTGTCATCATTGTTAGTTAAAGAGCTCGTCTTTTGAACATTTGTTGATTGCCGCCGTTCTCATAGTTTTGAGGCCTAGAGTACATTCAACAGCTCTTATCTGTTTCCTCGACATCTGAGTCGTAAGCCGTTTTACGCACAAAAACGATGTTTTTTATATATTTTATTTTACTTTTAGTACAAGTATTTTATTTAGGTTTGTACGGAAGAGGATTAGGGCCAAGCTAATTAAAAAAATAAACCCATCTCGTGATTACAGTAATTTTAAAACTTGTCAACGTAGTCAAGAAAAAATGTTGAAAATTAAGCCATTAAATATTGTGAACAAAGTCTAAATAAAATGTTGAGAATAAAAGCAATTTGTTTTTTAAACATAACTTTTTTCTTGCAATTAAATGAGTTCATTCTCAACATTTTATTTGGCCATTTTTCTTGACATTTAAATTTCGCATGTAAATGTTTACAGTGAGGATACATTTATCCTGACGGTCTGTTGAGAGGAAGGCTTTCGGGACGCTGCCGTGTGTCTCCTAATCACTTTTGTTTCTGTTTTTTCTCTTCTTCATCTCCCCTGACAGGAGCCGTTGTGTGCGTCTGGAGCCTCGTCGTCCAATCAGAGCCCTTGCTTCTCGTCCAATCACAATCTGCGTTATAAAAGAAATGGGGTGCGCCAAAGTTCTTCTGGTGATGTTTGTGATCGGCTTTGAAAAGGGGATTTGCGTCAACTGGAACCCCGTCCCTCGCAAGACGGTCAAATATAATGGTGAGTATCTAATGACCGAACAGAACTCAAAGCAAACGAGAACGTTCCCTTTTTTCTCACACTGTTTTTACGACACTCCTCCTTTCTTTATTCATCCGTCTCTTTCTTCTTTCCTTTAGTCGACCCTCCTTCATTCTCCATGCAGATTTAAGATACGATTTCTGCTTTGAATTTAAAGAGATATCACATTACTGCATGCTTTACAGGTCTTTATGGTAAAGAGCTTTCATCCCTATTCATATGCCTTTCTTCTTCCTTTCTCACGATGTTTTATGCTTTCTCTGAATTCAGTGTAGAACGAGTTACTCTGCATCAGCATTTTTCCGAGAAGCGTAAAAGCGCATAACACTACGACGCAAAATTGCTTAATATTACAAGACTTGTTTTCAGATAACATCATCTGAATCACGTGTATGCACCTTTTTTTACATCTTTAGCACACGTCTGACAAAATCAGCACTTAAAATAGGAGGAAAAACAATTGGCCAGTTGGGTAAGAAAATTGTGACCTAGCAGCAAAACGTGCCGAAAGCTGAGGAAAGTCAATCTTTTAAGCATTTGCAAATGTTCTTGTCTAAAATATGGTTTACGATAGCGATTCGTGTGGTGTGCTTGCGTTTATTTAGCTCTGTAATCATGGCGCAAACGCATTTTATAAATTAGCGTTGATGGTAATTGGCGTGGCAGATGCGGGCCAGTTCAGAATAAAAGATCGGAGCAGACTGAGATTGTAAAACATGGCTTCACTGCTGTAGTCCAGACATCTGAATCAGCTCTTTAAAATGCAGAAAGTGCTCTAGTCTACGACACACGTCTGGATGCCTGCCCTGATAACACTCTTCTCCGTCATCCCATGCATTACGTCTATAAAGATCCTTTTTAAGTTTAACGCAATATCTCAATGATAATTGTTCCAGGTAAACAGCAGTGTCTTTTTGCTATTTAAATAAAGCGTAATATACACCGCGGTCTGGACGATTTTGCAATGTTGTCGAAGTGTCTCGCATTAACCACAAAACCAATCATAATGGTCTTTTTTTTCTAATTAGGATCGTCTGAATAAATGATTTTTGCACTGATGTGTGGTTTGTTATGATCGGACTATTAGAAAATCTGGATTCTGAGGGAGCAAAAAAAAAAATCCAATGCTTTCAAAGTTGTCCAAATAAAGTTCTTAGCGATGCAAATGACTAATAAGAAAGTTTTGATATATTTAGGGAAGGGAAAGTACAAAATATCCAAATGATTTTGTCATAAAAGAAAAACTGAGCAGTTGTCTGACTGCTTTTGTGATCCAAATTTATTTAAATGAACGTTTTTAAAATGTAATTTATTCTTGTGATTTAATTTCTTTTAATGAATAGAGGCTCAGAAGAACAGCATTTCTTCGAACTAAAAATATTTTGTGACATTACAAATGTCTTTGCTGTCACTTTTCATCAATTTAATGTGTCCTTTCTGAATAAAAAAATACTTACTGACCCTAAACCTTTGAACAATCGTTTACATATAGAGGTTGAGATTACGTATTCTCAACCGCTTACATTTTGCCTCTTTTTTCCCCCAACTTTACATATAAATCCAAGAATTGCACGCAAAAAAAAACTAAATATGTCTTGCAAAATGATGCACTGCATTCAAAATACCATAAACGCATCTCAAAAACATTTGCAAACACATCTGCCATAATATTAACTCCTGTTGGATTTTTTTATGTTGCAGAGATTTAGTGAATGGTTTTGGCGTGAGCTTCAGCTGTTTGAGAGTCAACTTTGAGCCTGACAAGTAAAGATTTAGTGTGTGCGCAGTTAAAAAAAAACAGAATTAAAGTGACTAGATTACTGGTGGTTCATGATAAGCTGCATGGAAAAGCGGCACAACTGTTTAGCAAGTGGTTTCCTGTTTTAATCTAAATCACAGCTGATAATCAAACAATCATCTACAGTAAACATCAAGCAGTAGGCATGATTTTATATGTGCACGCAAAAACTGATAGCATCTCCTTTTAAGCCCTCAGTAGGGAGCACAGAGTCTGGGAACACAGCCTTAAATGGACAGGAAATGACTTTAGAGAGGGAAAGAGAGAGAGAAAAAGTACACAGTGTGTGTTTAACTACTGTTTTCAGGTCATGTGTGACTGCGTTTGGGCCCTAAACCATGAAAACAGTAGGCCTGCGCGGCACACATGCGCTTTTCGGGGAGGATGAAAGACTGAAAAGCAGGCAAAGCATCAGAGTGCAGTTTAATGTTTATGTGTGTGAGTGTGCAGAGTGCTTAGACTGGCAGTCTGAGGGATTTAGAGCTTGCGTGTGCGTGTGTGTGTGTGTGTGTGTGTGTGGTTGGAGGTGGAGAGCTGGATCGCAGCAGAGATAATATTTACCCACTGCTTTCCACACCCACAGCCCCCCAAAGACCCCTCCTCCACAATTATCGCCATCCTAAAGACATCAGGGATTCGCAAGTAAACAGGCGTCCTTCTTGCGACTAAATGTCTTTTTTCATTCCCATCTCTCCCCCTCCGTTCGTTATCAGAGTGCTGTGACTTGCTCTGGCAGTCGTTATACTGCTGTCTTCGCTCTGAGAAACAGCTCTGAGAGTTCAAGAGAGAGTCGCAGGCTCCACCCGTAACTTTCCACAGCAGAGCCGAGAAAAAGAGAGAGAGAGAGAGAGAGAGAGAGAGAGAGAGAGAGAGAGAGAGAGAGAGAGAGAGAGAGACAGAGAGAGAGAGAGAGAGAGAGAGAGAGAGAGAGAGAAGCAGAGCAGGTCAAACAGAAAATTAAAGACTCCTGCTGACGTACGACTAAACTAAAACTACTCGAAAACTCGCTTGAAGTCATCGAAATAAAGGGGGAGGAAATTCAAATATACATATTGGATGAAAACAATATACTAAAGCTAAATGTGAAATAAAAATAACTTTAATCTAAACTGGAAAAATAATCGATAAATAAATATGATAAAAAAATAACCCTAACCCTAAAAAAAAATTTACACTGAACATTTAGAGTATATATATATATATATATATATATATATATATATATATATATATATATATATATATATATATAAAAAAAAAAAAATATATATATATATATATATATATATATATATATATATATATATATATATATATATATATATATATATATATATATATATATATATATATATATATATATATATATATATATATATATATATATATATATATATATATATATATATCATATATGAATCAAATACAAAATTAAAGATTAATTTTAATAAAGGTTTAAAATTAAACTTATGCGAGGAATAAGTGTAATATGGCTTAGTGTCATTTCTAGAAGAAAAACAAAAAGATATTGTAAGCTTAATAGGATTATACAGCATGGAACAAATTTACCAAAACTTTTAACAAAAGCTAAAATGAAAAAAAAAAATGTAACATAACGTAAAATGCGAACTGAAAATCTACAGTTCAGTTTACTTCATTCATTTCTACAGGGACAAAGCACAACAAAGGTGTCGCGGCAGAGATAGCTATACAAAGTTAATTTGCATCCGCAGTCACTGGCTCTCGGATCAAACAGAAAATTAAAGCTGAATTTGATCAGAGGCCAAATGAAACTTCAGCTGACTTAGAGAGTTTGTGAATTTATACGCGAATAAGTCCAACGCGCTGAGGAAGGCAAAGCTACAGAGAGAGAGAGAGAGAAAGGGACTGCCTGCCTAGCACATCTCTCTACCCTCCAATTACTATAATGACGGCCTCCGCTGAAAAGGACAGGCCCGGTGTGTGTGTGTGTGTGTGTGCTATCCGTCTGTCTGTGCTCGACTCCTCCTCTCACACGTCTGTGATTCATCCTCTCTAACAGACTCGTACGCCTCATTGTCTGTAAAAGTGCGTTTCTGTTTTCATTCAATAAATCTGTCTCCCGTACCCTTTGTGGACCCGCTCGCTCCAGAAGGAGGCCTGTTTTGTTAAAGGGGACCGAGAAAAGAAAGCGTTTCTGTTTTTTTTCCCGCGCGCCCGCCACTTTCACGAAAGGTCAAACTCGGTACAAGCTGTGAGTTCAATTCTCGACTGCAGCCTCCCCCCGGTCCGTCAAACGCCGGCCTATTTCCAACAACCTTTCACACATCTCTCCCTTTTACTGTCATCCTGTCTCTTCCGCTCTCTCTTTCATTTTCTTTCAATCTTGCATTTTTGCCCCCCTCCGCATTTCCACCTTGCTCTTTTACTCCCGTACTGTTTCTGTCATTTTCTCTCTCCGCTCTCGTTGAGCCCCGAGGACAGCTTCATTGCTGTTTCGCAGCTCGGGAGACTTCAAGTCAATATGAAATCAAAATTGACCATACTGACTTTCCTGGTGCATGTCTTTGGTCTTATTGAATGTATTTTTTTCAGTGCACTTAATGCACACTACAAAAAATGCGCGTGAGTGGAAAATGACTTTCCTGGTGCATGTTTTTGGTCTCGCTGAATGCATTTTTTTCAGTGAGCTTAATTTCTAGCGAAAAACATAATGATTTGTCATCGTAATCTCGCTCCGGTTAATTCATGGCAGTACGTGCATTCTGTGTGACTGTTTGCTGTTGCTTCCTCTAAAATATGAATGCTTGTGAATGTTTTTGTATCTTGGCAGATCTGAGCATATAGCTGTTGTGTTTAGCTCTGTTTTGAAATAGCAACTGGTTTCTATCTTATACTTTATATACCATTATATGTGTTGCATAGCATATTTGTACCCTTACGGAAAATTAGTTTTATTGCAGTAAAAATTGTTTTGTTTTGGCGTTTTTATTGCAATTAGTATAGCTACAGCTATAGCTAAATACTATATACTATTTATATTTTCAATTTTTAGTGTGCTTTTATCATTTTGGTAACACTTTACAATAAAGGCCATTAGTTAGCACCGGTTAACCAACATCAGTAAACATGAACTAAGAATGAACAATACTTCTACGGTGTTTATTAATATTTATTTCAGCATTTACTAATGCATTATTAAAATCAGAAGTTGTGTTTGTTAACATTAGTTAATGCACTAACATGAAGTCATCAACTCCTGTTAACTAATCTTTATAAATAGTGTAATAAATGCACCGCTCAAGTTAGTTAATGCATTCACGTAAACAAATGACACCCATTTTATTACGGTTTAACCAAAATCATTTTTAACATTTTTAGTTTTTCAGTTAGCTAAATCTTTGACCGGGTTACGGTGCTTTCTGAAACTTGGAAAACCCGGTAGCTGGTGTCATTAACTAACGACCTGCTATTTTCTACTTGCGTTTTATAGAGACTGCTCGGAAGAAAAAAGGCTGCCGGGAGTCATTTCTCTTAGCTGTTTTGTTGAATTCGAGCGCATGTCCTCTAACACATGTTGGGAAGCCAGATGTCAGCAATCATGAAAACGCACAATGAGTCACACGCGGCGCGTTTTGGGCTAGGCTAGAAGACGTGGGCCGATCCCCTGACTCTTTCCTGCTGTTTCCAGCGTCAGCGAGACAGCCATGACACGTATTCCAGTGACATCTGTCAAAAACTGGAGATGTCTGTCAGTTTATGTGTGCTTTTTCTTTCCGCAGCACCTTTAAGCAGAAGCCTCTGTTTGCTAACTAGGAGAAAGAGTTGAGTCTGGTGTGAAGCAATTAATCTAACATTTCGGTGAGACTTTGGTTGATTATTTGCAATTAGTTGAAGCATCGAGTCACGCGTATTCAAGCTAATAAACGCTATAATACTACATAATCAAAATTGTTATATGCAACAACAATAAAAAGCCGACAGAGCGAGACGACAGGCGAAGAAACTCTCATTCACCATTTAGTTAGAAATATGAAAATTAACTCAATGACAAAAAAGTGTATTGATTTTAATTTAAAGTAGGTGGATGCAATTATTTTAGCTACATAAAAAATGCATTTAGCTAAAATAAATAGCTTGCTTTAAAACAAAAAAACGTATATCTTTTGTGTGTGTGTGTGGGGTAAGAAACAAAGTGTTTGAGTTTCTCAGGAGCTCTTAGAGACTGTTTCTGACTGATGAGGATCAGATCGCTGGATTATTACGGCTGATGGCGTTTGGGAACGTGAACCGATATCTCCTACGGTGAAAAGACTCCCTGCTTTCCCGTCGCCTCTCCTTCGCTCGGTTCGTGGCGTTTGTGAGCGTCCGGGCCTATTGTTGTGGAGCGCTTCCTGAAGCCGAGCGGCGTTCCCTTCTCTTCCCGAAGCAGCTAATCTACAGCAATTACAGCGCTTCCCCTCGTCCCACGCTCTCCAGCGCCACCTGCGTCTCTCCTAATGCCTTTCTTTCCCTCTCTTCCTGTTAATCGTGCTGCTGTGTGTCAGTCGTCTCTGTCCTAGCCAACGTGGGTGTGTTTTTAGAGCCAGTGTGTGTGCTTTTCTCTTCCTAATTAGCGTGCGTGTGTCCATTTTTTTGTGTTTCCAAGTCATTCTTTGGTATCCATGTCAAAGCTTCAAAGGCCTTAAAATAGGTCTTTAATAGCAGAGTGTGTGTTCGGAGCGCTGCGGTTAGGAGCTATAAGCAGGGCAGGACTGTATTTATAGCAAAGCTGCTTTGTAAGGAGCCGTGGAGGAACATCAGAGGAAAACAGCAGCCTCGTTTCAGTTCTGCGGCTCGTTTCCCTCAACCGGAGATCGCTGCCCTCTCATTCGGCCCGGCTGAGAACTCATGAAGGACAAAGACACACACACACAGAGAGTTCACCTCTGTTCCCTTTATGTTGCTCACATCTGGATTCCATTCAAAGTGACATCTATTTTTAGCTTGTAGCTTTTTTAAGCCCCGCGCTCCGTCTCTCGCCGTTAGATACGCTCCCGTTGGCTTTGCTCGAATCGTTCTTTGTGCGCTCCTTGTTTTTGATCATCCTTTGTTTGTTTGATTCCGCTAAGCGTCCGAAAACAAATGGGAAAGTTTTGCAAGCTTGTCTTTGGCGGTCAGCCCCTGCTGGAAGATGCTGTAACTGCACAAACTATTCATCTATCTGCTTTAATTGTTATTATTTTTTAAAACCAGCGTATGAAATGCAATAGCAGATGCGTTGCTTTGTTTTTCAATGAAATGAATAGTATTTATAATAATCATTTAATGTCTGATATTGAATATCGTTTAATGTGATATTATAAATATATATTATATTGCTGTGATGCCTACATATATTTTCAATATTTATTTGTTATGCATGTAAAACATGTATCAAAACACTAACATTATAAATATATACTATACATTTGCATACATACAGTTTTCGTAGAGTTGCACAATATTTATTGAATAATTGGTATAGATATGAGGCTTGATTCTTTGCAGTTCTTTAAAGAAAGACTCAAATTGTATATTTTATAAGGCTTTACAATGAGGTTTGTTCGTTAGTTAACATGAACTAGGAACAGTTTTTCAGATGTTATTAATCTTAGTTAATGTTCATTTCAGAATTGACTTAGTAACCTTAATGTAAAGCGTTACCGCTTTTTATGTCGGCGTAGTTTTAATTGATTTTGTGTCAACATATGTGATAGTGTTGCGATGCTTAAACTAATATTGTAGCATTCGTAAGGATTGATTTTATTTGCAGCTAAAACACAGCCTTTGAAGCGGATCAAAACCTTTCATCAAAACCCAAATGCGTTCTTGTCTTGGGACCAACTTTTTGTGGTCTACTTCAAACGCGTGCGTTTTTAAGCAGCCGTTTATCACAATAATCAGCTTATCGGAGATTTGACATTGATTTATCTCGAACTGTTCTCCCGTCAGCTACCGTTCACAGCTCATCACAGTTCCTAGTGAAGGCTTCGGGGCTGTATCTGTGTCTCTGGAGCACACAACAACACACTGCACGAGTCAAAACGATTCTCACATGCCAAAAACCGTTTGTTTAGTTGTTAAGTAAAGATCTTGTTCGGTGAAGATATTCCATGAACCTCATTTTTGATCGGTGATATGCATTGCTACGAACTTCATCTGGACAGCTTTAAAGGCGAATATAAATCCTAACAAACCGTACAACACTGGAAAGATTATTTATGATGTGTACATCTCAGCCCCTGGATCTGTGCGTGATTGGCATCTTCTCCGAATAATAATGAGAAATGGCACTCGGCACAAAGCTCGCTAAAACTCAAAACTCGTCTGAGAGGCGTTCGAGTCATTACGCAGGTGTTTAGAAGCGCGAGCGCGTGTGTGTTTCTGTCACATCTCTCTGGCTGTTCGCAGCCCAGCAGATGTTCTCCGTCCTCTCCGGGGGAAATCTGTTTCCCCTCTCCTCTTGGATCATCCAGCCCTCTTATACGTTAACAAGCTGCCGCTCTCCAACTAATAAGCGCACGCTCTCCTGACTTCCATCGCCGCTCGCCGTGTCTCTCCTCGTGCCTTCTCCTGGAGCACTTGCTCGTCATCACCTTCTCTCCTCTCTGCGCCCATCTGCCGTGGCAGCGATGAATCAGATCAGGCACGGCGTTCTTGTGTGTTCAGGGATGCATGGTGTCCCCTCCTGGCTTAAACCAAGACAGAAGATGTTGCCCTTTGTTTTAAAAGCCAACTTACCAGTTAGTTTTCAACTAGTTGAGAAGGCATCAGCCACACATCAAGTAAACGAATGGTTGTTTGTCTGTTTGTTTATATCTGATGTCTGAAACGTGAGCCCGGAGCACGAAAGTAGCCCAGGTATATTTGTAGAAATAACTTGGATTGCATGCACCTTCGATATAGTCCTGTCCTAACGAACCAAACATCAATGGAAAGCTTATTTATCCAGCTGACGTGTAAATATAACGCAATATGACAACATTTGGCAACAACATATTGCATGGTTCAAAATGAGCCGTTTTTATGCAAAAAATCATTGGGATATTAATTTAAGAACTTAAATATAAAGAAAGAAAGTACATTTCCTACTGTATATATATGTAAACATCATTGCTAAGGACTTCATTTGGACAGCTTTACTTATATGTAGATTTTTTTGCATCCTCAAATATCATCCTAGCAAACAAATCAGTGGAAAGCTTATTTATTCAATCTCAATCTCAACAAATGACAAGTTTAGACTGCATTTGTGGTCCAGGGTAACAAATATCTATGCATATTAAAAAATGCATTTGCTTATAAATATAATGCATATAACAATAAACATTTTTAATTAATGTTCAGTGTATAATGATTTCATTTATATCGTTGACTGTTAATTCATATCCGATGCAAATTTAGGCAACTTGAAATGTCAAGACCTCCTTACTAAAAGCCTGCACTAACCGGCATAATGGATCGCTTTAATTCGTACCGGCCCGGATGAATCTTTTTAACACATTGCCAACCGGTTTAAGCAAAGGTTATGAGTATCCATGGAAATTCATGCTTGCCTAAGTTGGCATTTTCAGCAGGAGCGTCGAAGAGAACATGATAAATGTGAGAGATTTTTTTTAAAGCCCAAGAGTCATATTGGATCAGTGACATTTGGATCACATTTAATACCGGCAACAAAACCCACACGTTTCCTTTTTCTCTCGCTTTTTTTCAGACGTGCACGACAGCATGGCGCGGTTTCGCGCGGTCGGGGTGTGGAACTACACCATGTTGACCCTGGCCGAGCACGAGAGGGTTTTGTACGTCGGAGCCAGAGAGCACATCTTCGCCCTGGATCCCAACGACATCAGCAGACAGCTCCGACCACAGGTACGCGCTTTTTCCGTTCATTCAAAAAAACCCGTAATGCGCCCGATAAATACTACTCCACGAGCCATCGAACAAAAAGGGCATTAGCGTTTTATCATTCAAAAATATCTGCATTTAAAAACGGCTCGCTCTTTCAATGCCACAGCCATTTGTAGCAAATTGCCAGTTGCGGCGGTCAGGTTTTACATGCGGAGTGCCATTTGCTCGTGAAAGTCACGTACGTCTCTTTCTCTCTCAGATTGAGTGGTCTGCTCCGGCGGAAAAGAAAAGAGAGTGCGCAGCGAAGGGGAAGAATAACCAGGTAGCGGCTGATGTTGCATCCTTTATGTTTTAACAGCTTTACTTTGTCTGAAATGCATTTACTCTCCCTCCCTCTCACCTCTTTTCTCTCGGTGTCTTTCTGTCTTCGCAGACCGAGTGCTTCAACTACATCCGCTTCCTGCAGAGCTACAACCACACGCACCTGTACACATGCGGCACATACGCCTTCCAGCCCAAATGCACCTACATCGTGAGTGTGTGCTTTTACCTCGCGCTCAGAAATCCATCCGGGCCTCGTGACGGAGAGGAGCGGACAGCGATACGAGGGAAAGCTCGAGGAAAAGAAGAGTTCAGAACTCTAGTTTTGGCCGTTTTTCAAAAATGACCTCGTTTTTTCGTTGCGCATGCCATGTCGTATCAATTAAAACGCGCTTGGGTTGTTTTGAGTAGGTTAAAAAATAACTAGCAAAACGCGATAAACGTGATAATGTAATAAAAAAGTAGATTTTTGAAAATGATCAGTTATCAGTAAATATGAGTATATTTTAAAATGCAATTTATTCATGTAATGGAACGTCAGATTTTTTTTTAATTAATCGCATTAATTTAATTCATTTAATTTAACATTAATCGCAGTTTACAGTGGCACATGTTCCTTTGGAAATCAAAGTGCTTAGTTATGAAAACAGTTTATATTTTTTGCAAAAACACTGATACGTTGTTTTCAAGATTCTTTGTGTGCGTAGAAAGTTTAAAAAATCTGCATTTATTTGAACGGACATCATTTATAACATTGTAATAATCGATTTTGATCAATTCAGTGCACCTTTGTTGAAGAAAAGTATTGTATATAACACTTTTGAATGATTATTTAAACAAAAATATGAACTGTTTTCAAAACTGATAGTAATTAGAAATGCTTTTTGAGAAGCAAATGAAAATCTTTTGTTTTGAATCAGGATTAATCGTTTGACAGCACCCAATATAATATAGTATAATATACCACTCTAATTTATGGGTTCAGTAAGAATTAAAAGCAAGAGCAAAGACTTAATGGTAAACAGTCCTGAAAACTATTTTTTA
>NC_056703.1:3010209-3035209 GCF_018831695.1 Puntigrus tetrazona | reverse complement strand
TTTGTCAAAAAGTTAACCGAGGGACTAAATCAGATAATTATATATTGTAATAAAATACGTGTTTTTATTTTCTATTATACATTTTTATTTTCTTTACAATAATATTCATTAGTTCATTAACACAAACCGAGAATAAACAATACTTCTACAGCATTTATTAATATTAGTTCATGTTGATTTTTTACTGTATTTTTTCCCTTTTTTGTTCATGTTAGTTAATGCGTTAGCATTATGTTTCGTTATATTTTAAAATTTGTTAGATAATATAACTATTTAAATGACTAGCAAAGGCAGGTTTATGATATCATGTTTCTCAAGTATTTAAACACAGAATTAAAAAGCTAAATGCTAACAGATATAAAAAAATGAATTAATAATGCATCCCTTGGTGGAAACAAGCTTCCGTAATTATTAAAATACGGTTTTATATTTGTGTGATTTTCATTGAAGGACAGTTAAAGTCATATTGAGACACAGCATTGATATAATTATGAAATTATTTATTTTTATATATATATATATATATATATATATATATATATATATATATATATATATATATATATATATATATATATATACATTTTATACTGCAATATATGTTATTTATTGTTGCTTGTTTCTGCCAGGGAATAACGCTGTAAAAAATGTGACTCCAGTTTTGGACTGTTGATTAACTGAAAGTTTTTATTATCAAATATATTAGTAAATCAGTCCTGCTGCAGGACATTAAATTACTAAAGATGTTTATGATGAGAACATCTCTAGTACTCTCATAAAGCAGAGGTAAAGGACCAGAAGGTTGCAAGTCAATTTATCTATTGTCCGTGTATGAAATGTTGCGTTAAAACCTCTGTTAAATGGGTATTGCTTGACGTTTCAGGGAGACTTGGGCGGCACACGGACCCTGCAGAAGAAGTGGACCACCTTCCAGAAAGCTAGGCTGATGTGTTCTTTCCCCGAGCGCCACATCACCTTCAATAACCTGCGAGCTGTCTTCACCTTGCCCGGGGCTGACTGGAGGAGCACCAGCTTCTACGGCATCTTCCACGCGCAGTGGTGAGCCAACCCTGTCGAACACACGCTATACGGACAAAAGTATTGGCACCCCCTTCAAATGGACGGGTTTGACTGCTTTAGTCATTTCCGTGAACTCTAATATTAATGTTTAAGCGTATAAGGATATTCTAAGGAACGTGCTTCTAATTTCATAGCAGCAGGTTGAACAGGAGCCTTACGATGCATGAAAACATTAAGGATCGTGTCACACTGAAGACAGGAATCATAAATGGCATATATATAACTATATATTAGAATAGATAAATGTTATTTTTAACTGTTAAGCATATCTTACAACGATACATTCAGCCTTGGTGAGAAAAAAATATTGAGATCTTGAGATTGCTGTCAGATATTTATATATATGACTAAATGTAAATTGTATAATCTTGTATAAAAATATTTAAGGCACGGTTCTAATCTTAGCTGAACACCTCTGATGTGACGTTAAAAGCAGACCTTGGGCCAAAACTCATCGCCAAACACCAATGACTTGTATATACGCTGCATGGACAAAAGTATTGGCACCCCATTCTTTAGAACAGGAGAAAAGAGCAGCATCCAAAAATTGCTAAGAGCTTAATTTGGACGAATTTAAAGATGAGTTTCTCAACAAACAAAAAAAAATTGCATCCTCAAATTCTTGATTTTAAAACAGATGCATATCATTCAAATATTGTCCTATCCTAACAAATCAGACATCAATGGAAATCTCGATTGAAAATCTTAATTTAAAAAAAAGAGTCACGTATATACAAGTCATTGGTTCAAGGTCTGGTTCTGCAGACCAGTCAAAATCTTCAATAATTTCATTCTGAACCTTGTCTTATATACATTCAAGTTAGAATAGAAAAGGCTCCTGTGCAAACCGTTGCCATAAAATGAGAAGCACGCATGCTTAAACATTAGGATTTGCACTAAACAGCCAAACCTGCTGATTAGAAGAGAGAATCCCAATGCTTTGGCAAATACAGTGCATTCCTCAGTAGTTGTGAAAGTCGCTCTGTCCTCTGCGTGTGTAAAAGCGCCACCGTGCCAAACATCCAGCCGCGTTCCTCAAGAGTAGAAAATGCTGCACTGTCATTATGCTGACAGTAAGGCTATTACAGTAATAAAGCAGCTGATGTAGTTTAGACTGACTCTTTCTCTTCATGTTTGCTCTCTCTCTCTCAGGGGGGACGTGGACGTGTCTGCGGTGTGTCAGTACCAGATCGGAGAGGTGAAAAACGTGTTCGACGGGCCGTATAAGGAGTACAGGGAGTCGTCTCAGCGCTGGGGCCGATTCACTGGCACCGTTCCCAGCCCTCGACCCGGAGCGGTGAGCTCCGCAGACGCTGGCCGTGACTAAGCAGTCGCTAAAAATAGACTTTTGTGCATACAGTCATTTCTCAGGCCGTAAATCAGAATTTAATAAGTGTCCTGTTGGATTACGAGAGTTGAAAGAGAGTTTTTAAAAAAAGGGCCTTCACAGAAGAACCATTTTTGTCCATTCAGTTCTTGCTTTATAACCTGAAGTACCTTATTTCACCACAAAGATGCTTTTGTGAAACAGTAAGGTTCTTCAGATGTTGAAGAGTCTTCGTGGAACCATGTAGACAAAGGTTCTTCTGTGGCATCGTTAAGCACCTTTATTTTTAAAGCGTACGTCAAAACATAATCAGAAAAGGTAGATTGTTTGTGAGGTATGCTGAGATGAGCAGAGGAGTATAGTAACGATAAGCAAGGCCATTCAGAACTCAACTACAGAAATACCATTACAATTTGTACAATTTTGATGCAATTTTATCCCAAGCGACTTACGAATGAGGACAACCGAAGCAATCAGAACCAACAAAAGAACAACAATGTGACTCAGTCTCAGATAGCACAGGCTTTTTTTATATAATAGATGCAAAGAAAACAAGTAGATAGAATAAAGAACAAGAAATGCTTTTTTTTTTTTAAATAAAACAAGTCAAAAAAATAGAAAAAGAACAGAATGCCAGTTTTATGAGGATCATTTTTATTATAAATAAAAATAAAAAATTAGAGAGTATATGTAGAATAAGAGAGTGCTGGAGGGTCGAGTGTTTTTTTTTTTTATTAAAAAGAAAACAAACAGGTAAAATAAAGTTAGAATGGATATGGATTTCTTGAAGATGAAGATTCAGCTGTTATTTGTTTTCGTTTTTATTTTATTCAGCAGGAACACGTCAAATCAATCAGACTACATAAATATACAGAAAACTGTATTTGCTGTAATTTTGAAAATAAATGCAAAAAATTAAATAAATAAACGCTTGGTGAGCAAGAGGACGAAGATCTCGAGATTGCTGTCGAGAATTTAAATGAATTGAAAATGAAAATGTAGCTTTTTTGAAAATAGTAAAGAAGCTCAGTTTATATATTGATCGCTAGTTAATCACATTAAACTTTACGGACCGAGAAAGAAGAACGCTTCATTTCCCCCAGTTCTTTCTTCTTGTTATTTAAAATCAAGTTGGGTGTGTTTTAAATTGCATGAATAAAATCATGTTCGATTGTAAAAATGCTTGTCAGACACAGAACGACATGCTGTATAAAGCCAGTAAAACTCCGATTTAAAGACCTCCCTTGTTCTTTCTACAGTGCATCACGAACTTTGACCGAGAGAACGGCTACAACAGTTCTCTGCAGCTGCCCGACGCCACGCTGAACTTTGCCAAGAAGCATCCGCTGATGGAGGACCGGGCCGAAGCTCGCCCCCTGCTGCTCACGAAAGGCATCAACTTCACCCGACTAGCAGTGGACAGAGTGAGCTCGCTGGACCAGAGACCCTACAACATGCTCTTCATAGGCACAGGTATGCACACGGAAACGGACTCGTGTGCGAATCGTGTATTTCTTTGTCAAGAGGGTTATTGGACACTTTCCAGCGTCGTCTTTATTGTCCCTTTATCCTTCTGTGCACTAGTGTGAATAGAGCGGCCACAGAAAGCATTTTATTGGCCATAATGTTGTATCTAAGTGGAAAAGTCACCTCCGCCAGTTGATTCCTGTCAGACGGGAAGGTCAGACCTTCAAATAAAAATTGAAAAGATGTATCTGGCCTTGGCAATCTCACATAAACACACTCACACTCAGGGCTCAACCATGCGCGTGCGTCTCTTTAAAGAAGCCGATGAGTCCGGTATTGCACACGAAAGACAAATGCAATACAGCTAGCCTCAGCCTAGTTAGTTAACTAAAAAATTCAATGCAATCAATTTTGCCATTTTTCAAATTGTTATTACTCAGTTGCAAGTAAACGTTATATTAAACATCATATGTTGTTTAATATAAAATATACATGTTTTTGTACTTACGTTTTATGTCTAAATTACTAATGGTGGGTTTAAAGAAATTAATTTGGATGCTGCATGAACTACTTACACACTGCAGGACTATTAAAAATGTATAATGAAAGTAAAAAACACTTCTACGCGGAAGAAAGTCTTTGGGTGAGGCTTTCGGTTCGTTAGACGCTGTAAGTAAATAACGAGGAGAATAACAACGTGCAAAAACAGTAAAACTATTTAAAAAACATGATAAAACACACCCGTTTTCAACATCATAATCATAGCTGGACGATGAGACCGGAAGATAGACTTACAGAATGATCGCATTTTTACATAAAAAAAGGTGCATAGTTAAACCTCTCTTCAATTACTATTAGCTGATTTAAATGTTTGAATGCAGGCAGCGTGTGTGTGTGTGTGTGTGTGTGTGTGTGTGTGTGTGTGTGTGTGCGTGCGTGTGCGTGCGTGCGTGCGTGCGCGTTCGTGCGTGCGTGTGTGTGCGTGTGTGTGTGTGTGTGTGTGTGTGTGTGTGTGTGCGTGTGTGCGTGTGTGTGTCTGTGTCTGTGTGTGTGTGTGCGTGCGTGCGTGTGTGTGTGTGTGTGTGTGTGTGTGTGTGCGTGCGTGTGTGTGTGTGTGTGTGTGTGTGTGTGTGTGTGCGTGTGTGTGGCAGTGAGAATCAGAGTCTTCGACTGAGGATTAAGAGTGAACACAGATAGTCTGACATGAGCAAAAGTGTCAGGGTGGATTTGTAAAGCACACCCTGTAGCTCTTCTGCTTTCCTCCGTTATCCCTTTTCCTCACTCTCTCTTTTTTCTGGTGACGAAGAGAGGGGTCAGTGGCACATTATCTGTGACAAGCACTGTGTGAGAGAACGGGATAAAGTACACACACACACACACAGAGTTATGATAGGTCACGGCACCAGCTGGGGTGTATTCAATTTTCCTGCCGTAATCGGCGTAACCTTGTTCCTAAAATCCAATGACGGAGAAATATGCCACGTGTTGATGATGCATTAATGGACTATTTGTCTCTCCTTTCTCGCCTTTTCTCCTCTCCTTCCCTATTCTATTATTTCTCCCCCTATGTATGCGATCCATCCCCATCTTCCCTCACTGCTTGTGGCTCAGCGGATGGATGGCTCCAGCGTGTGGTGATTCTGGGTTCAGAAGCTCATGTGATAGAAGAGATCCAGCTGTTTGATCGGCAGCAGCCGGTGGACAGCCTCACCATCTCACACGGCAAAGTAATTTCCAATCTCTTTGAACGCAGCTCTCCCGCCTGAACGGCATTAACTGCTTTTGTTCAAACTGAGTCGAAAAAGAAAACGCACTGATAACAGAAAATAAATGACGTGCTTGTATTGTTTTACTTATTCGTCCCCAGTGCTGGGAAGTAACTAGTTACATGTAACGGAATTATGTAATTTAAGGTCAAAATAAGGTTACGCTTTATTTTAGGGTGCTTCATCATGCTTTTAAGTACTGAGCAATACTGTATGGTAATGAGTAGGTTTTGGTTTAGGGATACTTGTAATTATGCATAATTAATTGTTGTTATTAAAGTCTATACATGTATTGTGTAACAAGGACATCTTAACATAAAATGTTACCGAAAAACAAACGTAACCGTAATTCTCAGCAGTTACTGAGAAATAAAAGTGTTTCTTTAGTTACTTATTAAAATCTTAATGAGTGCAAAGGGGGTTACATCTGAATATTTTCTCACACATATAGATTTGATCGATTTATTTCAGAATATGCATCGACTGTGCATTGAAATATGAGACACTACTGTTTCTGGACATTTATTTGATAAGTATTTTATTTCCTATTTGAGTTTATGCATATGCTTTGTTTTTTAAGATAAATTTTTTTAAAGAATTTTTTTTCTTTTAATTAAGCTTAATACCCATTAAATGTCATGCTTTTAAACCATTATTAAACCTCAGAACTCATGAACTCAAAGAGAAGAGAGCTGCAAAATACTATTTCTGTGGTGGCTGTGATTGAAATTGAATTATCATAATCTTAATTCAAATGATGAAAGATTCTGAAAGTCTGATAGTAATGAGTGCCGAGTTCTACTGTAAGGTTAACCCTGCTTTGATTAAATGTTTGAAAAATGAGAAATAGCTGAAAGCATTCATTTTATACTTAGAAAAGTAATCCATTACATTACTTTAATAAAGTAACTGAAACACTAGTTACACTACTTTTTAATAATGTAACTTGTAGTCCGTAAGCTATTGCATTTACAAAGTAACTTTCCCGACACTGTTCATTCCCAAATCTTTCCATTGGTTCTCCACAGAAGTATTTGTACATTGGCTCGCGCTCCGAGGTTCTTCAGCTGCCCTTGGCAAACTGCAGCCGCTACCATTCACAGCCAGACTGCCTTCTGTCCCGAGATCCATACTGCGCCTGGGACAGCGAGGACGCGCTTGTGTCCGTGCATCGACCTCCACCGCGGGTAAGTTCATCTGTCTCTGAGCTGCTTCTGCTGCTAACATCCTTTCAGTGTTGGAGATGAACTAGTTACATGTAACTAAATTATGTTATTTAATTACAAAATAAGGTAACACTTTATCTTAAGGTTCCCTTGTTACACGTTACATGTATTTCCTGTTATAAGTATCTGTGTTGTGGAGTAACTAGTTACATGTAACAGCATCATAACTTATTTATAAAATAAGGTAACACTTTATCTTAAGTTCCCCTTGTTACACGTTACATGTACTTCCTATTATAAGAATCTGTGTTGTGGAGTAACTAGTTACATGTAACGGCATTACATAATTTAGTTTTAAAATAAAGTAACACTTTATCTTAAGGTTCCCTTGTTACACGTTACATGTACTTCCTATTATAAGAATCTGTGTTGTGGAGTAACTAGTTACATGTAACAGCATTACATAATTTATTTATAAAATAAGGTAACACTTTATCTTAAGGTTCTCTTGTTACACGTTACATGTATTTCCTGTTATAAAAATCTGTGTTGTGGAGATGAACTAGTTACATGTAACCAAATTATGTTATTTAATAACAAAATAAGGTAACACTTTATCTTAAGGTCCCCTTGTTACACGTTACATGTATTTCCTGTTATAAGAATCTGTGTTGTGGAGTAACTAGTTACATGTAACAGCATTACATAATTTATTTATAAAATAAGGTAACACTTTATCTTAAGGTTCCTTGTTACATGTTACATGTACTTCCTATTATAAGAATCTGTGTTGTGGAGTAACTAGTTACACTAACAGCATTACATAATTTAGTTATAAAATAAAGTAACACTTTATCTTAAGGTTCCCTTGTTACACGTTACATGTACTTCCTATTATAAGAATCTGTGTTGTGGAGTAACTAGTTACATGTAACAGCATTACATAATTTATTTATAAAATAAGGTAACACTTTATCTTAAGGTCCCCTTGTTACACGTTACATGTATTTCCTGTTATAAGAATCTGTGTTGTGGAGTAACTAGTTACATGTAACAGCATTACATAATTTATTTATAAAATAAGGTAACACTTTATCTTAAGGTCCCCTTGTTACACGTTACATGTATTTCCTGTTATAAAAATCTGTGTTGTGGAGTAACTAGTTACACTAACAGCATTACATAATTTAGTTATAAAATAAAGTAACACTTTATCTTAAGGTTCCCTTGTTACATGTTACATGTACTTCCTATTATAAGAATCTGTGTTGTGGAGTAACTAGTTACACTAACAGCATTACATAATTTAGTTATAAAATAAAGTAACACTTTATCTTAAGGTTCCCTTGTTACACGTTACATGTACTTCCTATTATAAGAATCTGTGTTGTGGAGTAACTAGTTACATGTAACAGCATTCATAACTTATTTATAAAATAAGGTAACACTTTATCTTAAGTTCCCCTTGTTACACATTACATGTACTTCCTATTATAAGAATCTGTGTTGTGGAGATGAACTAGTTACATGTAACCAAATTATGTTATTTAATTACAAAATAAGGTAACACTTTATCTTAAGGTTCCCTTGTTACATGTTACATGTATTTCCTGTTATAAGAATCTGTGTTGTGGAGTAACTAGTTACATGTAACAGCATTACATAATTTATTTATAAAATAAGGTTACACTTTATCTTAAGGTTTACTTGTTGCACATGTTACGTGTACTCACTATTGTAAAAACCATGTTATAGAGTAACTAGTTACATGTAACAACATTATGTAATTTAATTACAAAATAAAGTAACGCTTTATTTTAAGTTTTTCTTTGTTACACATGTTACATGTACTTACTATTATAAGAACCAGTGTTGTGGATTAACTAGTTGTAACATGTAACAGCGTTATGTGATTTAATTACAAAATAATGTAACACTTAATTTTAGGGTTGCAGTGTGATCATATATTTATGTACTGAGTAATATTAATTAACTACATGCACTTACGTTTGTCTTACGCATTTACATTTACAATATGTTTAGAGTTAGGACTAAGGTTACCGTCATGTAATTGCCAAGATAATTGTTAATGCAAAGATAATTGTTATTATTATAGTAAGTGCATGTAATATGTGTAAAAAGACACCTTAAAAAAGTGTTAGCCAAAACAAATGTTATCAAACTGTAATCTGCTATAATTACTGATAAAAACAAATTGAATTACAAAGGGGGTTACATCTATTTTTCTCACACACACTTATTGATTTATTTCATAAATTGCATTGACTGCTCTAAACTAAGAGACACCAATGTTTCAGGACACTGGCACTTAATCAATAACTGTTTTATTTCCTGTTTGGGTTCGCGTATAGGCCTGTGCTTTATTTTTAAAGATGAATTTTTCACCTGTGTTTAACCTCGGTATGATCTCAAAGAAAAAGCGATCCAATTTTTAATTTAAATGATGGATTTTGACGTTAACCCTGCCTGCCTTACGCATTTGAAAATAATTAAAAGTTGGAAAGATTATCTATTGAGAACGGTATTCAAATCTTACATGACTTTAATAAAGTAATTTAAATACAATTGTAAATAGAGTAACTTGTAGTCTGTAACCTATTACACTTCCAAAGTAACCTTTCACCATCATCCGTGTCTGTTGTGCTCTTCTCTTTATTTCCGCCCGCTTACTCCTCATCGTTTTATGCGAAGGCTTTCCTTTCCACCCCTCTGTTCTCCTCCGCAGGACCCTCTTTGTACTTTTAAGCCGCATCCCTATAGCAGTGTGTCTAACAGCCTTCTGACACATCGTCAATATTTGTGCTCCCCCCCACAGCTCCACATCCACGCTCTCACAGGACCTCATGCTGGAGAGGTTCAGCCGAGGAAAAGCCAAGTTTGATAAGCCTTTCTCCATCCCCAGTCCAGGTACGTCAGACTTATGCTGCCCCCCGCAGGCCCGTGCCCCTGAACTGAGTGCTTTTCCATTAAAACTCAAAGAGTCAATGACTGAAATACACAGTGCTTAACACATTTATTATACCACCTGTCTAGACAAATCACTAATATTTTAGAAATCTTGTATTATCATTTATTAGGCAGATAACAAGCTGAAACAACTCGATAGTCTGTGAATTCACGTGTTTATACAGGAAGCTGGCACTTTCAGCATCTCACAGAATCAGAAATTAATCGAGCGTGGCATTCTACAATTAAATCTTATTTTTCATTAACAGTTTTACTTTCAACTGCGTGCACACTAAATCTTCGCTTGTCACATAGTTTCTGTAAGCTGACTCTCAAACAGCAGAAGAACCGTACGCTTATTCTCGAACTTTGACTTCGACAAAACACAACAAAAAAGCCAACAGGAATTAATATAATGAGAAAGGTGTTTGCAAATGTTTGCTTCTGAGATGTCTTTTTGTGATCCTTTGAATGTAGTGCTTCATTTTGCATTTCGTGCAATAAAAATTTGTGCATATTTTATTTTAAAATGACCTTTTTTCAATTAATAGTTGTATATAGTTATTAATATATATATATATATATATATATATATATCATATATAATTTGTTTATATATTTTAATCATTTTTAGCAGAAACCATTTTACAAAAAAGTTAAAAAAAATATTATAAATTAAAAGCATTTATTTATTTTTGCATTTAATTTGAAAGAAATTGCAGAAAATATTAATAAAACAATAACAAAATGTAACAAAATGACTATATTATAGTCATATATCAATATATTACATTTTATTGATTTGTATTATTATTTATAAAATTTAAATGTAAAATATTATTGTTGCTGTTTTCCCCTATAACATTCAAATTTTTACCAAAAACTATTACTAAAACAAAACGCACAATGTAAAAAAAAATATGACTATTTTATTGCATTTATTAAATTTGATTGTTTTGTATTATTTATTTTAAAAATATAATATTGTATTTGTTGTTGTTGTTTTTTTTTCTCCAGATCATTCTAGGTTGCGAAATGTGACTGTGGTTGTTGGGTCAGATCTGGTTTTGCCCTGCCATCTGGTTTCCAACTTGGCCCAGCCTTTCTGGGAGCTCAACGAACGTGAGCTGGCCCTGGTGGAAGGCGAGGGCCCGGGGCCCCGATTCGACCGAGCCCTCCGCGCCCTCGTCATCCCCCAGGCCGGGCCCCTTCAGGCGGGCCGCTACATCTGCTTCTCGGAGGAGCAAGGCGTGAAGTTCCAGACGGAGAGGTACCAGGTGGCGGTGGTGGCCAGCGCACCCGTCTTCATGGAGGCCCGGGCCCCGGACGGAAGCATGGGCTTGTTCTGGGTCCTGGTGATCACTTTGGGAGCCGCTTGTCTGCTGCTGCTCATCGCATCTTTGTATCTGCGCCGGAGACTGAAGTTGGCGCTGGGTAAAGGGGCGGAAATGAAGCCGCTGGAGAGCACTTTGGTCTACCCCATCACTTTACCCAAAGAGCCTCCGAGTCGCCCGTCCTTCGTCCCGAGCAAGATGGCGAACGACGAAGACCGCTTCTGGGAAACGGGGGCCAATTATTACTACTCGGACGGCTCGCTAAAAATCGTGCCTGGGCATGCGCTGTGCTCCACAGGGAGCTCGGCGTCCCCGAGCGCCATTCCCGGTCAGCCCATTCACTCTCCGAGCAGACTGAGCCTCACCAACATCCGGAGCTCGAGCGCCAACGGATACATCCGGCTCAACCTGAGCACGGCCGGAGAGGAGCGCTCCAGCATCCAGGGCATCGGCATGGCCGGCCGAGACAGCGACTACTCCAGCCCGTTCAAAGAGGAGCTCCGGAAAACTCTGCAGCAGAGGAGCGTGCTTCCCGACGCCAATCCCGAGGAGTCTTCGGTGTAAACCTCGTGACGCGGGAAAACCTCAGCTACCTCCCTCCTGCTCGGGGAACTCTCTTCATCCGCAAACTCTTTCTTCTCAGTCAGCACTTCCATCTCACGACATTCCCTTGGATTATTCTACTAACATTCGACGAGCTTTTGTACATGTCTGTTTTGGAAGGACCGGAGCGACCGAGCCTCGGCTAAAAGCAGGTACATCTCTGAGAGGAACCCAACCAGCCGAATGTAGCCGTGGGTCTGAACTGCGACTGATAACAGACCCCTATCGTTTGGCGAGAGGATGCGGAGTTTATTTTTGACGACACGTTTGAGACGCATCAACTCCAATCGCTCGATGACAATCACGCTCGGGAGTGAGCCGTTAAACCGAAGCAGGACTCGAACGACGAACTAAGCGCTTTGCCTTTCTTTCTTCGCGGCTCGACGATTTTTTAAAAAGTCTTTTTTCTGAGAATGTGTACTGAGACTTGCAGCACTAATATATTGTGAGGTTTTTTCCATGTCTGTTTATTGCAAGGATTTCTTCTTCTTTTTTTTTACGATTGCGATTTACGATAGCTTCATCTGAAATGTGAAAGGATGAGCAGTGCTAGTAGCATGCAGCAGAATGTTGTACTAAGACTGCGTTGGATGTGACAGCAAGTGCATTACTGTATATATTTGGCTGGAGCTGCCAAATGAAGTACAAGCCCCGTGTTTGCCTACGTGATAAAGCAGGTAAACGAAGCCAACCTTCCGTCTGGATTGGTTTAGAAGACTCTGCCCATGCTATGAAGCCGAAGCTGGACTTTTTGTAGAAGTCTAGAACGAATGGCAGAGGCTACGGCTGATTGAACACAGGTGAGATGGCACAGAGTCATTTATATGTAGGATGCGATTTAATTCGAAATTGCACGACGAGTTTGTTTGTACGTAACTCTTCTACAACGTCAACCAGCGGTCATCGGAGTATTAGTAGACTATCTGCTTAATATCAGTCAACTTATTCTAAACCAGCCCTACTGAGAGAGTTACTAGAATTAATGAGAGTTGGTTGACTTGTAGTTAAGTGCAACCCAGTCATGCATTGGCGTTCAAAAAATTGCACGATTTTGCTCACCGAGCATTAAAATATTAACGCTGTAATATTTTGAAATATTATTGCAAATTAAAAGAACCGTTTTCTACTTGAAAGTATTTTGAAATGTTATTTTATTTCCGCTATGCAAAGCTGAATTTAGTCTTCAGAAAGCTTTGTAATGCGAGGTACAAAACCAGTCATAAACTGAGATGCATGCACGATCTGAAATAAATGCGCTTTCTACCGATGCATGGTTTGTTAGGATGGGACAGCCTTTGGCTGAGAGACAACTATTTGAAAATGTGAGGGTGCCAAAAATATGAATATTGTGAAAATCGCCTTCGAGCTTGTCCAAAGCGTAGTTATCATAAAACACGTTTTGGTAGGAAATTTACTAAATAGTTAAATGAACGGGGTAGAATTTTACTTAATATACCAATGATTTTTGGCGTAAAAGAAAAAGAGTGTATTGTTGGCTATTTCTACAACTATATTTGCTCCAGGTCACAAAAATGATGCATTTATTTGTTAAGTATTAATTTCTTTAAAAATCCCAGAACTTTGAACGGTGCATAAAAGCAGCAAATTCTTGATTTGCGAGATTGTACTATTTTGATGAATTTGTATGCGTTTTGTTTAAAAAGACTCATTTATATCCTCTAAAAGCTATAACCTGACTCTCTTTTGTCTTCCAGCGCGGGCTTGGCAACTCTTAAAGACTAAATGCAAAAACAGGGTGAAAGCAGAGGACATTTCATTCCGTCGACTTTGATTGTGACGACAAATGAAGGAGATTTTTTTTCCGTGACCTGGCGGGTGGAGAGGCACTGCGACGCTCATCATCACGGATCCATACTTCGTTGCATGGTGTTCTGCAAAATATAGCGTGATCGGGTTTCAACGGCAAAACAATAGTCTCGTGTATTTCAAAAAAGACGCTCAGAACTGTGCCTCTTCACCTCGGGTGAAGCCAAAGCAGACTGCAGACGTGTTTCTTCCGTTTCTTGTTTTTTGCGTTGCTTTTTATCCTCTGTTTTTATGTTCTGGAGTTTGTCCATTGCACAGAACTCAAGTGTTGTCTGAACTCTTTGTTACTACTACTCTTGTTTTGGTGGAATGCTATTCTTCGTGGCATGAGAGCTTTACGATTTTCTCAAGCGGCTTTCCATTCTGTCACCGGCTCTTTTCTAGTCTGCGATCTAGTGTGCACCGCACTGCGCAAGAGGGACGTTTACACTTCAGAAAAGATCTTTTACTAAAAAGAGCGCCGAGAAACGTCAGATTAACAAGGACCCAATCCTTTCTGCCAGGACTTCTCAGGGTGGGCTTCTGACTCTCTTGAAATTGTTTTTAATTTCACTAATCGCTTTGATAATGACATAATTTCAGCGAGCGACCAGAAGTGTTGCATATGCTTGTTTGCATCATGCATGGCTTTTTTTTTATACTGACCAGTATTTCCTGCTTGATTAGAAAAAAAATAAAAATACGGTCATCTCGGTTCATTTCATCTCACGTGGCTTTAAACCTGCTGTTACTTTGTGAGTTTTTGTATTATGAAATTCTCTTTTCTTGCAATTTAAGATATCTTGCTGTTATTTTTTTCTTCTTCTTTTTTTTTAGGTAATTATGTTAAGTAACTTATTTTGCTTGTACAAAAAGTGGATATTTATTACCATTGTACATATGCCCTTATTTTTTATATATGTATATATCAACAGAAAATAAAAGTAGAGATCAGTTCACAGCGAGTCTGTTGTGTTTGTTTATTTGACTGTTCGACTTTAAAATGCCATTGAACTCGTCCAATTGTTACATTGTCTATATGAAGCTTTTCATACTTATTCTGCTAAAAAAAAATTTTTTTTGAATGTAGCTAAAATAATTATTTTTAAGGTAGCAAAACTTACTTAATATATATATATATATATATATATATATATATATATATATATATATATATATATATATATATATATATATATATATAAATAAAAAATATATATATATATATATATATATATATATATATATATATATATATATATATATATATATATATATATATAGGAATTAATACTTTTTTTTAGCAAGAGCACTTTAAATTGCTGCAATAAATTATTTTATTAAAATATTTTAACATTAATAAATTATAATTTTTCTTCTTTGTTTCTATTTATCAAAGAATCCTGGAAGAAAGCATTGTTTTTGAGCATTAAATCAGAATAATGTCAGAAGTTCATGTGACGCTGAAGACCGGAGTAAAGATGCTGAAAACTCAGCTGCGCTTCACAGAAATAAATTATAAAATAGAAAAGAGTTTCTTTAAATTATTATAATAATAACATTATTGTTTTACTGTATTTTTATGAATTATTGATGAGCATGAATGATTCTTAAGTAAGGTTTTACATTTAGTGCAAGCCTGAAGTTTCTGATTATTTTCTCTAGACTCTGGAATTATAAACAGTAATCTAAAAACGTAATGTAAAATTCAGTAAATGAATATTTCAATGTTTATTTAAATAAACATGAGTGTCCTGTAGGCATGAGGAATGTTTTTTTCTTGATTTCTCCAGACAGGCTTTAGAGGAAAAGCGAGAGCTGGCATTCATTTTGCATTCGTGTATACATCAAACTATTTCGCTTTTTGGGCGGCGTGAACTCGCACAATCCCACTCACAAACTTTTGTGTGATATCTAAAAATGCATTAAGTTAGCTGATGTTTCGCCTTTCCATGTTGCCAAAAAGATGCCGAATGTTTAGTGCATGCGTTTATTATCACATCTCTCTTTGATGATTACTGTAAGCTCTGTTTTCTCCGGTTTGCTCTGTGAGCGTTTATCACCTGTGTCCTCTCGTGATATCTGTCTGACTTCCTTTCTCCTTCTATTCCCGCTTGGTGAACCTCTTTGTGTCCTCAGATGTGTCGTCTGTGTTGTTTTATGGCTCTTATAGGACCTCTGTTTATCAGGAGGGTAACCACTCAACTCAGAAAGCGTTCGTTTAACCAAAGCTGTGCATAATTAGTTTCTTCTTACAGTTTTTCTCATTCTCTTTCTCGATCCTTGATATCGGCAAAGAAGCATTCCTCAAAGCAAAAGCCTGTAACTTACTCGAACTCTTTGGCTCATCTCTCAAAAGTAAGTGTTTGTGTCAACGGGGGTATCAGTGCCATCAGAATGAAACGTCCTTGCGTCGTTGTTCACAAACAAGACCATTAAGTGAAGAGTTTGGAGGACGTCATTGAAACGCAAAGCAAGACATTTCAAGACAAATTTGCACGTGAATATTTATTGAGTTTGGCGTTCTGACAAGACAACCTGTCCTGTTGTGATGCAATAAAGGCACTGTGTTGAACGTCCCTAAAAGCAGAGCGATGAAGAATACAGAAAGTTAAAAATGATTGATTGATTCATTAGTGATTGATTGATTGATTGATATATATATATATCTTGACTGGGCTCTGTCAGACAGACTGACCTCAACTGAGTCTGGTTTCTCCCAGGTTTGGATTCTGTATGGATGGGGTTCTTCTATCTGTCTAGGTTGGGGACTGTGATTTAATGAATTGAACTGTCCGTTCTTCTTAAGAAATTGGTCAATCTCTTCATTATACAGCTAATACTGTACAGTGCTTTGATGCAACCTGTGTTGTTAAAAGCGCTATGTAAAAATGATTGATCGCTTGATTGATAAATGCTTGCATAAAACTTTAGCATGGAATGTCTTCTATGATAGGACTGTTGCGTGATTCTTCTGAAGAACGACACCAGCTCAGTTTTTAGAATGTCATTTCTGTTTTGATAAATGCATAAAACTGTGTCAGTAGCAGCGCGAGTGTTTGTATGTGCAAGCTGCTGTTTGTATGTGAAGGTTCGCGCTCTCAGAAATAAAGGTAGAAAAGCTGTCACCGGAGAAGAACCTCTTCAGAAGGTACATGTTTGTACTTAAGGGTCCGTTTTGGTACGTATTGGTAATTAAAGCGTACCTAATAGGTGCAAAAGTCTAGGTTCTGCCCCGCTGACAGCTTTTCTACCTTTATTTCGCTGGTTTCTTTGACTTGATCAAACCTCCATTTAAGCGAGTATGTATGAAGTTATTGTTTGTTTGCTACTGTGCTTGCTTGGAAAAAAAAGAGCCCTACAAAGTATGATGTGTTTTTCTTAAAATACGTAGCCCATATCAGAGTTTTCCAGACACATTTGGAAATCCTAATTGGCCGACTCGGCCAAAAATGTACCGCGTAAAGCTCGTCTAGATAAAACTGATCCGCCGTGACCCCGTGAAGTCCTCCAGGAACCTCCCTAGGCCCGTTTCCGTGAACGGTTTGGTAGATTTCCAAGGTGTCTCCAGCCAAACTCTTGACCTCGCTGCGTCTGTTTGCCAAGCTCTCTGCAGAAATGCATTGCTCCGGGGGAAGAGCAGGCTCGTTGTCAGAATACAGCATCGTCTCCCGCCGCAATCATCCTTGTTCCCCGTCACGCCGCTTCCTGTGACCCGCCACAAGACCAACAGTGTTGACTTACAGCATCTTATTGACGGGATAGCAATAGTAAACCGCATGCTTTTTACGTAAAATGTGGTTCTATAAAACATACATTTACTATTAGCCTCTACAAAATATATTTTTATTAAATGCTATGTTGGTCATTTTGGTCAATGTCATTTTATTTCCTTTTATTTGTTAAAAACGAGTAGGTTACGTTTTGGAGGTCTAAAAATCAGAATCACTAATTGATAAAACATGTAAATATTTATAGCTAAAATTAGCTATATCATATTAGCTGAAATACGTAGCGATTTCTACATTTTAAACGTTGAAATACATCTAAATTGTGCATTTTAGCGTCAATGTACAAAAATGCATGGATGATAGATGCAGGATGGATGATCTGGTCCAGTTTTCACTAAACACAAAGCATTTTAAACACTAACGGCAAAACTTTAGAAGCAAACTAAAAGACCGAGCCACAATCTATCCTGGGATAGTTGCCTTGGAATATATATAGTAACACATTATTTGCATTTATTTGCACATGTATGTTTTCCCATGCATCTTTTTGTTTTTGGAGGTTATTCCAAATCTAAATTTCTGGCACAGCTTTAAGACGCCTCCTAAAACGTCCAGCGTTTTCAAGGACTTTCACAGCTCGCAAAAGATGAACAGCATTTTAAAGACATACTGGCAAACATTTTCAATCAAAATAGTTGCAATATTAACCTGCATGTTTCTGAAATCTAGAGATTTCTTTCACGCATCTAGTCAAAGGCTTACAGCTCACCTTATTTTTTATTACTTGGAAAACTAGCAAAAACATTTTCACACTTCAAGGTCTCCACAATCTCACGACTATTTATGAACGTCCCGTTGGCGTAAATACTATTTACTGAATCCTTTTCAGTTCATACGGTTCATTAATTTCCAGCAAAAAGGTTTCACAGTCAGTGTTGCGAGAATCAACATTAATTCTACAATTAAAATATTTATTAAGAATTGTATATACTGTATATATATATATATATATATATATATATATATATATATATATATATATATATATATATATATATATATATATATATATAAATGTAATTAAATAAAAAATAAATAAAAATAAAAAAAAAAATATATATATATATATATATTTATTTATTTATTTAATTTATTTATGTAATTAAATAAAAATAAATGTAATTAAAAAATAAATATATATATATATATATATATATATATATATTTAATTTAATTACATTTATATATATATATATATATATATATATATATATATATATATATATATATATATATGTAAATGTAATTTAAAAATATATATATATGTGTAATAATAATATATATATATATATATATATATATATATATATATATATATATATATTTTTTTTGTTTTTTTTTATGTTGGTATGTTGAACAGAAAATAATGAAAATGATGAAAATGATGAATATTCTTTACGCCAGCAGAAGTCTTGAGATCCAGGAGTGAATATGTTCTCGCAATGATTTCAAGTGATGAAAAATAAGCTCATTTATCGTTCACGTGAACGCATGCGCATAAAATGTCCAAATCCCTGCCGACCGCTGTTTCCGTTTGCTTTGGTTTTCGCCAGCTGCAATTCGTAGCTCTTTCTACACTGTTCAAAAAATTCCCCGTGAAACGTCAAAGGATCATATAAGAGATTGCCAGGAAGTGACCACGTCAAGCTCCAAAACGGACAGAGAAATGATATCTGGTACGATTAAGAGGTGATATTTCAAGCAGGGCGATACGTGCAGCAGTTTTGGGTATGCACTTGCTTTTTTATCCGCGTCTGCCAATTTTGACAGCACATTTGCATTCATGCATTCGGCTGACATCGTGCCAAGCAAATTACAGGTCACTGGATCCATGCACGTTAATCAGTAGGAAACTGTGACCTTGATATTGTTAAAGCGGTCTCTTTGCAATCTCGAACGACCGGCCTACCTGCAAAAAGCCCTGTACACCAGTCAATTAGCGCTAAAACGCGTCAGCGCGCGGAAAGGTGACAGTTGCAGGCAGTGATCAAAGACGACGCCAGACAGCTTCTTCAGACATCCACACTCAGCTCAATCTCTCACGAAGAAACACCTCCAGTCAAACAGAGCGAGATATTTCAAGATCACACGATTTATTTCCTTCGAGATGGAGGCTGTTTGCAGTGCCTGACTGAATATCTTAAGGAATAAATTATGAGTGATCAGTTTCGTTTAAAGCAGCTTTTGATCTCGCACTCTGTCGTTCTCTTTCACATAAACAGACGCAAAATGCTAATTTGCTGTTTGGTGGGTAACGTGGAGAAAAAACCAAAAAACAAACTATAATTGCAAACTGTCTGAATTACAGAAGCGGGATATAATGTGATTATCGGATCAGCTGTAAAACCCTGCTAACGAGACAAAATATAGATGCTTGTGTGTGCATGCTAAAGTTAGAGGCAAACTGCTAATAAGAAATCAAAGTGGCGCTCTGCAGCCCGGATTAATGCTACCAGAGGCATCAAAGAATTCATGGGAAAAAGCACAAGTTCTCAACAATGTTTGACAGAATTGGGGTGCGCGGCGAGAACGCGTCAAAGAGACGGTGACTCAGCTTTAACTGTCACTGGATCCAAATTAGTGGATATCAGCGGCGCTTATGGTGGAAGTCGATGCTAAACCAATTCTCTAACTTTACATGATGTGTCAGGCCTCTTTCACATCACTAACTCACAGACGCTTCGCGTCAATAAGACGCTCTCTGCTTCTTTTGTCTTACATCGGGAAGCTGTCATTATTTTATCAAGTTGGTTGTCAGATTTTCTGTGTTGGAGTACAACAAATGGACGAAAGACGATGGGGAAGTGGGAGCGCAAATAAAATAAAATAAAATAAAATAAAATAAAATAAAATAAAATAAAAAATATTCCAATGCTTATTTTATGTAAAATGTATATTTTTATGCCAAATTAATTTATTAACTGGCAAATGCAATGACAAACTAACTATTTTTATATATTTAATATATATATATATATATATATATATATATATATATATATATATATATATACATATATATATTTTTTTATATATATACATATACACATATATATGTGTGTGTGTATATATATATATATATATATATATATATATATATATATATATATATATATATATATATATATATATATATATAAATGTCTGTTATTTTATTTTGTTAAATATCGTTCATTTAAAAATAAATTATTTATATTTATATTTATATGTGGTTTAAATGAACAAAAATATTTATTTGATCATCTTAAAATAATTATTTTGTTTTTTAATTAATACAAAAAAATTTTTTTAATCATAATACATGAATAAAACATGGTATTACCACAGTGACAAATTAAAAAATGGCATAGTTAAATGTAAAGCGAATGAATACATTTCAGGGATAAAAATAGTGCGTCTGATTTTGTCTGTGAAGGATTCTTACTGTTTTTATGTCTCAAGTGAGTTTTGCTTGTATCTGTTAATGCCACTTATTAGAATTGGCTTTCTTTTCTTAGTTTTTATTGCGAACAGATAATAACGTCCATAACAAACAAAACCGCAAAGGTCAAACGAACATGAAGCAAAAATGCATTTTCATTACTAATGCTATTCTTCGCCACAAAAACCCATCAATATGAAATGTGGGTTAATGAAGAAGCATTTATCGGACCGCGTCATCGCCCGAAGCAGCCTCCTCTGTGTCCAGAAACACCTGGGCTCCTCTGGATCTCGTTTGTGGTTTTCATCTCTCCATTCAACACAGACAGACCGTGCCAGACATCACTCCATCCATCTGCCGGCGGATCAGTCTTCCCAATAAACAGGTCAAAGTCTTTATGATGCACAAACGTCTACCTGTCAGGTCTTATATCCGTGAGTCCTGACAGACTGCACATCTGCTAAGACCCTCCAGCATCTGATAAAACAAGCAGATCACATCCATTCAATAAACTGGAATCAGCATCAATGGTGTATGCCGTAAAGAACCATGCTTGGTTCCACAAGGAAGCCTTCGGTCAAATATATGTCTTGTTCTTACCTTTTTATAATTTGAAGAAACTCCTTTCAGCCCAAAGGTTAACTTTACATGATGTGTCAGGCCTCTTTCACATGAACTCACAGACGCTTGCAGGTCAAGAAGATGCTCTCTGTTGTTAACATGCTGCAGACTCTGGAGAACTTGTAAAATGTTGTAAAATTTAGAAGCTGTCTTTATTTTATCAACTTAACAAATGCAGACAGACAATAAAATAAAATGTATATTTTTATGCAAAATTAATTTATGAACCTTAGCAAATTTGAAGAAACTCCTTTTGGCAAAAGAACAAAACATTTTTCTAAATGTAATAAAAAACTATTTATTGAAATTTTTTTTTTTTTGCTAGATTTGTTAAATGTAATTTCTTTTTAAATATTTCAAATCAAGGTGCCTATTTATTTATTTGAATGAATGAATCTATTTGAGTTTTTGTGGTTTTTCGCCATAAGGTTGCTGGCAATAAATGCAATATTTTCAGAACACCAGGCTACTTTTGAACGTCCATCAGAAAAAACGTGCTTTTTGGGCTACATCTGACACAGATGGGGCATCTATCAGCAGGGGCCAAACCCTGCTGCCCTGAAATATGCCTGCAGAACCCCAGCAGAGCTGAACGTGTTTTACTAGCATCTCGGAGGAACTAGAAAGGTGTCTTCCTTCTGAAAAGATGTTCAGCAGTTAACTGGCACAACGTGACAGCATGCGGAGGAAAACAACTTCTTAACGGAGAAAAACACCACTTTAGGCAGGCTTTAGAAATTTCGGCTCGAAAATAGCAAGTGATAGCGTTTTAATATTTGTGGCGAAATATCTTTTTTAACTAATTTTAGACAGTACTTAGCCGCCTAATATATGTTTTTTTTTACTGTACAATTTTAAAGAGTGATATTTATTTATTTATTATTTATTTATTTGTTCGTTATTACAGTTACACGCTGACTATAATGTCTAGCACGTTTACATTTTATTCAGAAATAGTTTTCACAAATATTATAAATAACATTTGTGCGACGATATAAATGGCATAAATAACGTTTTTTACTCCACTACACCTAAAGCGATTCAAAAGCGCAACAGGCACGCTCGGCGAGCCTGGATATGATTGGCCGTTTTGAAGCACATGACGCGTTTCCTTAAATCCGATTGGCTGATTCATATGATCGGGGTTTGTTGCCAGATGCGTTAGAACTAGCGGTGTGTTTTCATGTCACGCAGTACACCTACAAAAAAACCCCTAAACATTTGTCTTAATGTCTTAAACATTAAAGGCCGTTAAAAGAAGTTTGTTTTTAAGTATAATCCAGGTGGTTTGGGGTTTCCCTCAGAGCGGAAGAACACCGCCGTTTTAACTCGCGGTAAGTTTGAACGTTTCGTTAGCGACGTTTGTGGCTTTCGCCGATTTAGCCGAACTTTACGAGACGTAAACAAAGTTGTAGCCGCGATTTCATCCGTGTAAAACACTTCAGACGCGTAATCCTTCTTGAGCTAGATGTTACGCGTCGCTGGCCTGATGTTTTGAGATGCTAACAGACAGACTGACTGACTCTTAGCATGACGCTCTTTCACCTCCACCTCATTTCTTCACCCAGAGCTCTTATCTTATGTCCTGGACTCGAGAATGGAGGTCACCGAAGCCATGGACAGCAGCAGAACACCGCTGACGGCCCTGTTTCTCTCCCAGAGGAACAACGAAGCTGGAGATGTGGATTTCTCCAAACTCACTCCTTCACAGTTTGGCATATCGACAGACAGCTTCTTACCGTCCTCCAAGATTAAAGGTTAACGGCAAAAAAAAATAGCTTTAGTAATGTTCCTCTTGAAGCATGACTGATGAGGCGTGTTCTTCATTTAGCACTTATTGCTGCTTTTCTGGATTGTTTTGGTTTGCATGTTGGTATTGGTGTTGTGTTAAATGGGCTTGAAAGGGAGAGTTTGTCCAAAAACCTGCTGTTATGTCTTTCCAAACCTGTCAGATCGCTCATTTACAAAACGCAAATTTTTAACTGTTCTGAGAGACAGCAAGGATCCTCACGTGATTAAGGTCCAGAAACACAGCAAGGAGATCGTTAAAATAATCAACCGTGATTGTACAAAGCTGCAAAAACGCATTTAGTGCGTAAAGAAAACCTAAATATGAGCTTTATTCAAGTATTTTGTCTCCTCCCTCCCATGCTGTCTCTCGAAATTCATCAGAAATATCTCCGTTTGTGTGAACGGTGGCCGCTTTAATTCGTTCCTTTTAACGCTGAACTTTCTGCTCAGATAAATCCAGAGTCGCTCAACTGAAGGCCAGGAGGAGATCCACAATCGGGGTCCGGGGCTCTCCGGAAACAAACTCTCTGATCTGCTTCAGAGCCAAGCAAGCTGCGAAAACGCCTCCGCGAACGCCACAGGTACAGCATTTTTTGCTTCGGGACACAGCATTTTTCACACTGAACGTCAAGCGATGACCCGGAGTGTTTTATCAAACAAAATTAATCATAAGGCCTTTATGCATTTAAAGGAGAAGTTCACGCAAGAGGAGGATTTAGGATCTTTAGCCAATGGGTGTTTGGGAGTCGAAAACGCTGTCATAATCTACAAGACCATCAGTTAATTTCTTGTGAAGGGGAACGCTGTGCATTTGTAAGAATTAAATCAATCATGAAGGCATTTTAATTGTAAACTGTTGCTTCAGGCCATATTATGCATCCGTAATCGATAATATTACATCCCCCGCTAAAAACTCCATCTCCTGTAGTCCTCACAGTTCATAGCCGTCGTTTCGTTTGCTTGTTAGTGCTTCTTTATCTGTGCTTTTTCTCTTTTTAACTTCATGAACTTGTGCTTCGCCCTAAAGCAACAGCTTGAAGTCAAAAAGCGCTTATGATTTAGTTTCTCACGAACACGCGTCTTTCCACACAAGACGTTAGCTAGCGCCGTGTGTTAAATTATTGTGGTGTTTTTATCAGCCGTTCTGATTGCGACGGCACCCATTCACGTCCGTTTCCGAGACGCTGATGCAGTGATGCATTTCTCCAAATGCGATGAAAGAGAAATAAACTCATCTACATCTTGGGTGGCCTCAGGGGTTTTTTTTGGTTAACAGAGCAAATTCTCTTTTGTTGAGCCAAAAGTGACAAAGTTTGATGTTAAAAAGGACAGATATGAGCCTATTTAATTTGTTGTCCGAAATGCATGACAATATAGCGGTTATACTTCTTTTATAAGACGACATGCACGCGTTTCATGGACTGAACCACATCCTTTGTCATCATTACGGCTTGTATTTTTCACTTTGTGCTCTGTTCTCGTGAAGCTTTTGCAGGGGAGTCCGTTTCTTTCACGCTGTGACTCTCTGAAGAAGAAGATGGCCGCTTTCCAGTGCTTGATGGAGGAGGACGAAGAGAAGGATGAACGGAAGAGAAACGAGGAGAAGGAGGGTGACAAAAGCACTTCGGCTAAAGATGGCAAGAACGGTCAGTCTCTCCTCGAAATGTTGACTGCTGCCAACGCAGAATGCCTTTTAGATGCGGCCTTGCAGGACCGGACGGAAATGAAGCAATTAAGAGAATGTCGTGCTGTCATTGCTTGCCATTTGCGGATAATAAAACTTATTCAGAATAAGCAGGCACCGTAATACATTTGACGCAGCTTGATTTCTTCCATTGATCCCAGTTAGAGCGCGGCGGG
>NC_056703.1:2995209-3005209 GCF_018831695.1 Puntigrus tetrazona | reverse complement strand
ACTCGTGATTTGCATTTTAAAGACCGCCAAAACTTTCGCACTGCAGCTTTAATGTTCGTTTAAGTTTGCATCAAACTATTTTAAGCACCGATGGCCTGTAAGCTGGGAGTAGGGCTGGATTTGTTTTGGCCATTTCTTGAATATTTTTAGCGATAGTGCTTCACACAAAATGAACTCCGATATGAAATGCATCGGATACATCGAAAACATAAGACCATGCTTTCTATGTATCGGATGCATTTTATATCGGATCACGTTTTGTGGACGTTACCCAGGTTCTGCAGGTCTTAGAAAGTCATATAGTTTTAATTGAAAGGGTCTTAAATCAGAAAAGAAAATCCTCTTAATTCATTTAAAGCCGTGGCATTAAATATTGCATGCATTGCTAAAAAAATAGGAAAAATGAATTCCCTGTTATCTATCTATTTCTAAACATCCTTAAATCAGGATATATTTACTGAAAATGCAAAATGAAAATGAGAAGTCTTGCGTGCTCCCTGTAAATTTACATTTAGACAACATCAAATTGTTTGATTTCTTGCATTTATTTTAGTTTTCTTTACTCTTACTCTTAGAAAACCTGCAGGAACCCTGTATGCAAGGCTTCATTTAAAGCAACTGGTTATTCAGACAACCTGTTATTTATTTTACTGTTCTTGCAGTAAGTGTAAACGTTAAAAAACAACACGTGTGGTTTGTTCTTGGGAAAGTGCATAAAGTCAAATAGTTTCCTCAGGGCAGTACTAAATTAAAAAAGCAAAATGCAACAATGATTTCTTAGCGATTCTGCAAGGAGAATGCAAAGTCTTGTTGTTAAACTGATTTTATTACTTTAGCTGTGTGTGTGTGTGTGTGTGTGTGTGTGTGTATATAAATACCTATGTTTTCTTGTCAGCAGTAGATGATGACCAGGAGTCTTCTGTGAGCTCTAAACAGACTCGTTCATGTAACTCCAGCACTAAACCAACTCACTCTCGCTGTAGGAAAAGAAAGGTGAGGTCTCATATCAGCAAATAGCTTTTTTTTATGATCGATCAGATCGAAGCACAGATTCAGCTATTAATTTTTAATCTGTGTAACATGTTTCATGTTTCAAAATATTGAAATGTATGAAAGTACATTTGCAAAAAGATCGAACTCTTGTTTTTAGGGATGCGCCGATAATGATCGATCGAAATGTTTACGCATTTTGTCAGTAAAGCGGGTTCTGTAATGAGCAGTATATTAGTGAACAACCGCTCTGTGCTTGCTTTTATCATGATGTGCATGATGGGGGATTGTGTGCACATGCTACAAATCGCATAGTTTTACTCTTCCCTGCGGCTTTCAAGTTTACAGTGAGGGTTCCTGCCAACATCCAATATAGCATGTAGGTTACATGCCTAAATGAATCCACACACGCTATCAGATTAAATCAGTGGAAAAAGGTATTAGTAGTTCACCTGTACAGATGTACCCCGTCTTCTTTATTTAAGCGGCTTCACATAAGCTCATCACATCTGCTTTCGCTTGCATTTCGGGACAGTTGACGGAGTTGTCACTTGCTCGTTGTTGCATCGTCACAAACGTCTTTAACTTGCACCTCTTTTTACGGCAATCGTGATCGCATTCAGCGGTAGAGAGCGTGCATTCTGTCTTGTGAAAACAGATTAGTCTCATCTTTTGCATGCTCGAGTTCTTATTTCAAATGTAGATGTGCGGCAAATGCGTTCACATAATAGAAGATTTTTCAAACGCATTTTATTGGCGCCTGAGGAGGGGGATCCACCAAAATGAGGCGTGAATGGATGAGTAAATAATCTTTATTTTACATTTTACAGTCCTAAAACTTGATTTCTAGGTTATAAATCCCAGCGTGCGTGTTCAGGCTTTGTATTGAATAACATCAATTCTCTTGATTGGTGGTTCTCTTCTGTTCTTCTGTTTCAGCAACCAGGGGAGAATGAGTCCGAGCACAGGAGAAGCTCGCGTGCAACAGCAGCTTCTGCTTCAGGAAAGATGAAGGTGTGAAGCTTAGCGAGTGGATTTTCGCTTTATACTTTTAGAAGTCAAGCTGACATGTGATGAGTTTTGCTGAACGGGGATTTTTAAGCTCTGATTATTAACGCTGGCATCAAACTGACACTGAGCCTGAAATAAGAACACTAATGTGACTTGGACTTTGCGTTTGGTTTATAAATAGCGCGACGCGTGATTTCGCACTTCTGCAGTCAGTCTTTGAGCGTGTTTTTTCGTGAACTCTGTCCGTGTCCCTCACTGCAGCTTGTTTTCTTGCTTCCAGGAGACGTCGAGAGTGAAAAGAAGATTTGGTAATAAGGAGGTGGATTGTTCTCTGTATGGCAAAAGAGACTATGCCTCAAAAAACCCTCTTCTCAGCCCTATATTTGAGACGACGTCTGCCGGTCTCAGCAGCACGCCGACACAGCCTCAGTCAGGAAAACAAATAGGTACCCCGTCCAAGACTTCCATTAATGACTCACCAGCTTAGCCAGGGATTTATTTTATTTTATTTGGTGATGAAATAACCACGAGCCGCCAAAATTCCATAGAGGTTTAACTTGATGCACAGAGTAAATGTTGCATACTATTCCTTAAGACAAAAATGTGAAGTCTGAATGGACTGATTCATGTGAATGAGGTGATTTGGATGAAGTGGTAGACCTTCACGCATTTATTTATTTTTGTGAAAACTTGTTTGACAGATTTTTGCTTCAGAATGAAATAATATCGTGACACGGCGCTATTAATTTACCAAAAAGCGCTGTTAATATAGCAAGCTGCTTTCCAAGGCATTATTCGCTAAAGGTAATTGTCTCCTTTGCTCTAGGTTTGATATCATTGATGCCTAACACCTTTTAGTTTTTTAGTCTCTAGCAGTCACAAGTTTAGGGCTAGTAAGATTCTTTTCAAATAAATTAATAATGCAAACGTCTTTACTGTCACTGGTCAATTTAATGCATGCTTTTTAAATAATATATATTTATTTACAAATGCGTTAAAGAATAATCGCAAAAAAAACTATTTCAGCTTATTTTAAACACGGATAATAAGAAGAATAATCAGCATATTAAAATGATTTCTAAAGAATAATGTGTCACTGATCACTGGAGTAATAAAAGCCAGCTTTGCCATCACAGGAATAGATGTCTTTTTCATTAGAGAAATGTTGCTTTGTTGAGCGTAGGAGACTTCTTTTGAAATTATAAAATCTCCTTGACCCCTATCTTTCGAGCAGTATTGTGTGTAGAAATGCTTTGAGTGAATAATTCTGACCGTTCCTCCTACAAAGATATTGTGTGGCATTAGTTTTGGAATATAGCACTGACTGATTCATGGTGTTTCATTTTGTGTTCTCTGTCCTTTTTTAGAAACTTGAACTCAGAGTTAAATGCTTTCAGTTTATGGAAAAAAGAATTATTTTAAAATATCTCCATTTGCGTTGCATGGAAGAAGAGTAATAAATGAGGACCAAATAAAAATGATTTCATTAACTAATCTTGCGAGGTCTACGAAACTGAGGATCTGAATGCATTTGTGACCCTGGAGCACAAAACCAGTCGTTAGGACCTGTGAGATTTATAAATCATCTGAAAGCTGGATAAATACGTTCCATTGCTGTAGGATAGGACAATAATTGACAGCAAATCTTTGCCTTTTAAAAGTTGTCTAAATGAAGTTCTCAGCAATGCATATTAATAATAAAAAAATTTTTAAAAATATTTATGGTAGGAAATTTACTAAATATCTTCACGGATCATGATCTTAATATTCTAATAATTTTTTTGGCATTTTTTTTGTTGTTTATTGCTACAAATATAGCCGTGTTGCTGATCCCTGCACACAAATCTAGAGCTGGTGACACAGAACTATGTTTTGAACATATTAATGTAAAACCTCTTTACTTTTCCAACTCAGATGGAGATCAAGACTGCGTCCGGACTCCCTGCGTTCCCCACAGCAACACCTTTCATCCCATGGTAAGTGTGGAAGCTGCCCGTACACGGACCAGTGAAAGCTCGGAGACTCGTGAGGAAGTTGGCGTTCAGGATCCTGCAGAAAGAGGAAAGTCAAAGGCTTCCAAAGCCAGGCGCGATTCGGGGAGACCGGTGCGAAAACGTAGATCAGGTACACACAAAAGAAAAGAGCTTGGCGGTCCAGAGATTAGCTCTAGGGAACAAGATACTGAGTGCTCTGAGAACCGAGAAACTGAGGCTTTAATAAGCTGCGTGCTACCGAATGGAGACTCCACGGACATTGAGAGTTCGGAGCAGAAGACGCTGAGCGATAAAAAACATGCACCGGTCCAGCAAGCGCCGAAAAGCCCTCGTGGAAAGCTGGTAGAGGATTCGGTTGAGAGAGATGCTGATAGTTTGGCTCCCTGGCAGCAGATGGACTTCAACATCGACGACATCCTGAAACCCGTGGTGAAGAGTCGAGGTTCTGTGCGGCGCAGCCTGAGGAACCGGAGGAGCGTGGACCTCCAGGCCGTGGGCTTGGCCTGGGTGGAGCACACGTCTCCTGAGCTGAGCAGAGCGAGCCGGAGGAAGACCCGAGGACGACTGAGCGGAGTCTCTGAGGCTCTTCTCTCTCAGACCTCTGAGGAACCAGCTCCAGACTTCACGCAGTAACTCTCCTCAGTCGTTAGTGTGTCAGGTAGCCGTTTAATTACTGTCAAATGAACTTCTTATACTGCTCTCTTCTTTTAAATGCCTTTTTTATAGCATTTTATAGCGTTGATGGAAGAAACCTGCTCTTAAGAAGATTGCGTTATTGTTAGGTTACTTCTAATCATTAAATCTTCTCTTGGGTGAATGGTTTGCTGTTTGAAGATGATTTTCCTGTCCTAATCTTGTGTTCTTTTACATAAATGCTAAATCCTAAGATTGCTTTGTTTTATTGTTTTAAATTTGCCTACTTCTCAATTCGGTGACACAATACAACATTTGCATCCAAACCTTCAAGCCTGTTTTTCATTTCAGTGCTGTTTGTCATTCACATTCTCATTCGGCTCTTCACTAATTGCTTGCATTAAAACGGTAATCAATGCATAAAAAAAAACGGCCTTCGCAGTACGGTACAGTTGCTTCATCTAACTGAAAGTTTTACTATATAAAATAGTTTTTGTTGGGTGTTCACTGCATTTTACAGAGAACAGCAGAACATTTCTTAACTTTATGTATTGTAGTGAAACTGCGCACACACACACACACATACATATACATGTGTTTGTGTATGTATATAGATATATACACATCCATATATCTATATAGATATATGTATATGTGTGTGTTTGTATGCATATATAGAGATGGAGATATAGGTGTGTGTGTATAGATAGATGTGTATATATATAGGTGTGTGTGTGTGTATATGCATGTCTCAAAGCACTGAACATTATAGAGTGATAGTAATGCATGATAACAAGTTTAAACAATTTTTATTAAATGCAAATATGTATAATCTGTGTAATCAAATCAATGATAATCACTAGAAATGAATTGTCCCCAACTAAGCAAGTCAGAGGCAGGCGTGTGTGTGTGTGTGAGTACGTGTGTCTGTGTGAGTACGTGTGTGAGTGTGTGAGTACGTGTGAGTGTGTGAGTACGTGTGTGTGTGTGTGAGTACGTGTGTGTGTGTGTGAGTACGTGTGTGTGTGTGTGTGAGTACGTGTGTGTGTGTGTGTGAGTACGTGTGTGTGTGTGTGAGTACGTGAGTACGTGTACGTGTGAGTACGTGAGTACGTGTACGTGTGAGTACGTGTGTGTGTACGTGTGAGTACGTGTGTGTGTACGTGTGTGTGTACGTGTGTGTGTACGTGTGTGTGTACGTGTGTGTGTACGTGTGTGTGTACGTGTGTGTGTACGTGTGTGTGTGAGTGTGTGTGAGTGTGTGTGTGTGTGAGTGTGTGAGTGTGTGAGTGTGTGAGTACGTGAGTGTGTGAGTGTGTGTGAGTACGTGAGTGTGTGAGTACGTGAGTGTGTGAGTACGTGAGTGTGTGAGTACGTGAGTGTGTGAGTGCGTGAGTGCGTGAGTGTGTGAGTGCGTGTGTGTGTGAGTGCGTGTGTGTGTGAGTGCGTGTGTGTGTGAGTGCGTGTGTGTGTGTGTGTGTGTGTGTGTGTGTGTGTGTGTGTGTGTGTGTGTGAGTGCGTGTGTGTGTGCGTGTGTGAGTGCGTGTGAGTGCGTGTGTGAGTGCGTGTGTGAGTGCGTGTGTGAGTGAGTACGTGTGTGTGTGTGAGTGCGTGTGTGAGTACGTGTGAGTGCGTGTGTGAGTACGTGTGTGTGTGTGTGAGTACGTGTACGTGTGTGTGTGTGTGTGAGTACGTGTACGTGTGTGTGTGTGAGTACGTGTACGTGTACGTGTACGTGTGTGTGTGTGAGTACGTGTACGTGTGTGAGTACGTGTGTGTGTACGTGTGTGTGTGTGTGAGTACGTGTACGTGTGTGTGTGTGTGTGAGTACGTGTACGTGTACGTGTACGTGTGTGTGTACAGTACTGGAAAGGTTATATATTTAGCCTTCAAATGTGTAAATCTCAATATCAAAAAATTGACCCTGGTTTTGTCCTTCAGCGCCACAAACACGTCCCAGACATGCTCTTGACGGCTTTCTTAACATTCACTCAGGAAACACACGCTCTTGTAATTGCAGTCATTGCTCTCATTTGAGAACAGGAGTGACACTCATAAAACGTTCTGAATTGCGAGTGAAATTCTCTCAGTAGTTTAATGTGCCACTCTTCACAGTTGTGCGTTGCACCTGTAATTGCAGTTCGTGCTGGGAAAAAGACGACTGCGTTTAAAGCTAATGGAAAATTCAAAGAGGAAGTGTCGGCGGCGTGGAGCACACTAGGAGTTCAAAAGCGCTATTTATTTACAATTATATTTACTCTAGGATTTCATTGTCCCACAAAACTGTCAATACGTATAAACAGCCTGGAAATAATTAGTCCAGCCATCTGCAGCGCTCTCCGCTCGGCTGTGGTTGTTTACTAGCACACACATTGTGTTTTATGTGAATCAATCCTCAGCAGCGCTGCTGTAGTGTATCCATGGGAGAAATAGCACTGCAACGGCGTTTAAATATTTATGTCTTGTAGTCAGTCTCCAATTTCAGTTTCAGAGATCCAGAGGCATTATTTCAACACAGACTTACACCTGTGCTGTACCTGATCAGTGGTTTATGACAAATTGTTCTTCTCTCGGTGCAGCTTAAGATTTGGGTGTTTTTTATTGGCGTTTGGTTGGAAGGCCCTAAAATGGCACTTCATGCTGGTTCTGGCTAGACTGTTTGCTTTAGTTTTATTCTAGAAATAGCACTGCCATCTAGTGGGAGTCATCAGTTAGATGATGGGCCTTTCACGCTTTATTCGTCTAAAAGCATGCAGGTTTTGGTCGCTGAATATTATTTTTTTCTCAATGAGAGATTAGCTTTATACGAGCGCATCTCTTGCAACTGCTTTAAAACACTTAGGCAGCTGATGCAAAAAGACTAAATCAGAATTGCTGGAGACTTGCAATGGAAACGATTGCGTGGAAACGGGTTTGTTGATTGGTCGTTTTGTAAAGGAAGTGCCCTTTCTGTAAAAATAGAGAAAAAAAATATATTTCGTGATAGACTGAATCTCATACTTCCAAGAAACGTTTTGTAAGTTTCCAGCTTGTATTTTGCGGTTTTGGTTTTATTTATGATTTTAAATATTAAAGAAAGTAGAAATAAGGGGTGTTTGTTCTAACTAGAAGGAAAAAAGTTGAAAGGAAGCGAGGAAATGATGTTGGTGAGTGAATTTAAGTTTTTAAATTTTAATGAATAATATTGAAGTTTTTAAAAGGTATGAAATGTATTTTTCTCAAGTTATATCGAGTAATATATTTGGTGTTTTGAGTGGATCTTCATTAAGATGGATTTAGTTTTCGTTACTACAATAAATCAATTAATCGACTGTTTAGACAACTATTGCATTATTATGTACCAGTGCTGGGCAGTTATTATTCACATCCAAAATAAAACTGTTTGTGTACTATATATGTATATATAAATGCACACATGCATGCGTTTATGAAAAATGTTGTTTATATAAAATATGCATGCAAATATTTTCTAAACATATACTGTGTGTGTGTCTTTTATATATACTAATAAATTACACAGTACACGCATGTGTATTACGTAAAAAGTTTTATTGCCATCAAGCACTAATATACGCTGGTTTAGGTCAACACGTTCCCTGACGTGAGGCGCTCACGGTGCTGGGGTCACAATGATTGTGCCAAGTGTTTTTTCTGTGGCGTGTGAAGGAGGGAAACCCCTCTCCCCCATCCTGCAGGCCCGGCGAGGGCAGCTTAGCACCAGAACAATGGGGTCCTTTGACCAAACTGAGGCCCTTAAGACGTGCGGCCTCCTGTCGCCGTGGCAACCCCCCCTCCCCTCGAGACAGCGTGCGAGCTGACAGCTGGAGAGAGCGAGTCCGTCCCATTGAGCTTCAGGACTCTGCACTCAGTTCTGCCCCGTTATTTCCTCGCCCACACCCGTGCGGAGCGTTCGGCGCCTGTCCCCGTCCTTATTTGTTAATAATGCATACATTTCAGATCCCTTATCGTCCATCCCGAGTGATGCTCAACTAGATCCTTAACAGAAAGACTCGTGCAAAATTGATGCCGAGCATCTCATGCCGCGATTAGATTAAAGTGGTCCGAGGGCAAGCGGCTGCTGTGAAACCTGCTTCTGCTCTTTTATAATGTACATACCTGTCGCTTTCAGTCGCCACAAGAGGCGCTATAGAGGGATTAGCGTGATAGCTCCTCCCCTTTTCCATTTTTGCTCTCCTTGTGTAATTTCACCCCGATCTCAGGTGGCTAATTTGTACGAACTGACAAATTTGTTCGATTATTTATAAATCGTACACGCTTTGCAAGTGGTATGCATTTACCAAACTTTGCCCAAACACCTACTTGTCAAATTCATACAAATCGGCCACCTCGTGAAATATGTGCGAAATTGATAGCGTGCGTGTTTTGTGAATTTATAAAGAGGTCGTGACGCGAGAACTCAAGTGTGCTGAACGGATTAATTGTTGTACCGTTAAAACATGTCTCAAGTTTCATCGCTCAATACGTCCTGAATTGCGCTCCAAAAAATGGCTCGTTTTTGGATCCGAGGTACATGATGACATCACAAGGGGACAAACATTTGCATAAACACACCTCCAAAGCGGCCACTGACGAATAGTCATCATCTCAGCATAGGCCCCGCCCACCGGTGAACACTTGGAATCACTCTAAAGCTGACACACTACATAATATGCACTTAAACACTCAACCATGCGGAGTCTGATAGCCACACCCCCTTCACAACGTCATTAAATCCGTGACGGTATTCAACATTAAGTGCATCATCTGAGCATTTAAAGCGCGCTTTGTTTGTTTGTCTTTTAACTATTCCCGCTATTTATACTGTTTATAGGCACACCATTTGAAAGATGGGTTGTCTCCAACTGGCAAACTTTCCCAAATAGTTCCTCAATTCTCAAAAGTGCTCCTTGCATCAACTTTTCATTTCCAGATGATAAAAAAGACACCCTTGCTCCAGTAAACCCAGAATGCGTCGCTTTGGCAAAATCCACGCATGCATCAGGTATTCCTGACCTAGTTTGACATTTCCCTGGAAGCGCTCCTTCAGAGCAGTGTGAGGTCAGATGTCTCGCCGAGGCCACCGGGCGGCGCTATAACGAGAGAAGAGCGTCTGAGCAGCTCTCCAGGTGACGGACAGGAGCCTACAAAGGGAGCGTTTGCAGCCCAGATCCCGGATCATTAGTTTCCCAGCAGCCCAAAGGATCCAAACAGCAGGGCTGCCAGTCTGTGCTCTGTTTATCTCTTTGAAATGTGCTCTCTTTACGTCAACTCGTATTCCTCGGCCTCTGAGCGAATACCTGAGACGTGAGAGGGAGGATGTGCTCGCCGCTTCTCCATTGGGACGGACTTCAGTGGAGGGATGTGGAACCCGG
>NC_056703.1:2972709-2987709 GCF_018831695.1 Puntigrus tetrazona | reverse complement strand
AACGGGACCGACTCAACGGTTAAACCGAATGTTTTAATTAAACTGCGATGATCTTTATTTGATGAAGTCTGTGCTGCAGGGCAACTACAGCTCGCCCACACGGTGTTATGAAAGTCTGATCAGATGCCATTGCTACCTCCTCATAGTACAGCTTTATTTATTTTTATATGTGTGTGTTTCTATAGTGACAGCGCTGGTAGCACTCGAAAACAGGACAGCCCCCTCATTCCTTGAGAATGTTGACATGATGCTGTTTTCACACTTTGGCCATGCAGGAGAAATTCAAATAGTAGAAGAGCTCCCAAAATTAAGGGTTTATTTCACATAACATTCATCAGCTGAATTTTTTAAATATCACTGGTGGACAGCCCATGGGCATCAACGAGCTGCTGGAAAGAACGTGTTTGTTTTTCAAATACTTCAGAATATTTAAGGAATAGTTCCAATGAAATGTCTCCTCGAGATGCAGATGAGTTTGTTTCCTCATTAGATTCGGAGAAATAGCACCGATGGATGCTCTGCGTGAATGGGTGCCAATCAGAAAAGCTAATAATAACATCACAATAATCCAAACCACCTTTGGCCAAAATACCAAAACATTATGCATAAAGGCGCTTCCTCCAGTGAGAAAGTCATCCTCTTTCAGCATATTGGTTTACATCTGTTTTAGAATATTCTCCGCTCTTCCGGTCCGTGCAGATTTCGTTTATGGATTCAGACAAGTTCATTTTCAGCAATTATTTTTATTTTTTATTTTTGGGTGAGCTATATACCTTAGGGAGCACTTCAAACATGGAGCCAAGCAAGAAGCCAAAGTACGTTAACAAATACTGACAACTTTGAGTCGTGTTGGAATAAATGAACCATGAAACATAAACATAATCATGACATTGTATCTATTTATTTATTTTTGCAAGCATTTAAGATGAAAGGAGGAGATACTGCATGTGCTTGCCAAAACATCATGGTGTGAAATTAATTATTCAAAATTGAGTATATGTTGTATAAAGTACTTGTGCTGTACATGATATCATAACTGCAGTTAATTGAAATAAGCATGAAGTATTACACTCGAGTTCAGATCTCACAAAGCCAGCCAGGTCTCTTCCTCGGTTTTTATCCTGTCACCCTTAAAGTGAATAAAAATAAAGCATACTCCCCAGTATGTGAAACTCTGTCTCTGTGCGTCAATAAAATGTCTAGATGATGCTAGCAGTACCAGTGGAGCACGGCTCTAGCAATGTCAAGGTCATGGGCTCAATTTCCAGGAATGCAAAAGCTGAAATCCGAAATAAAAAAATGAACGCAGTGCATCTGCCGTGATATGTAAAATGTCAAAGACTACGGCTTTGAAACAAATGGTCGTAAATAGCTTGAATGTGATCTTTCTTGAATAAAACGGCGTTCAACAGGTGCCTTGACCAAAACCAGACTGATTTAAAATTCTGAATTAAGTTCCCTTATAGTGGTTCCCGTTCTTAAAACCACACACCTGCCAGCTACCTCTGCGTCTGACGACTGCGACTTCCATAACTTTCAGACTGCTGTTTGCAAAGGAATATGAAGTATACGCATCTAAAGCTGTCTGTCTGGATATCTTTCAAGTCCTAGACACCAGCGGGCGTGCATTTCAGGAAATAATGCATGCAGACATGGTATGCGAGTTAATGGCAAATGCACAGAATGCTATTTTTATAGGCTTAATTTCGGATTGCATTTACACGTTTTGACTTATCATAGCATAAAACACTGGTTTCTGCCATGGCCATTCACTCAAGTTATTCACTAGTAATGTCTATCAGAATGTTTTAGATTTTAAAAGGGGCACGTGAATGACTTATTTTAGGTATGAGCTCATATTTGATGATCCATATACAATAGTTAAACATTGCAGATGTAGGTTATTACATAATCGCAGTTAGGCGATACAGAAATAATTACGATGGTCTTACGAAAGTTTCCCTCTCTTAAAATGTAAACGGTCTTGAGCATGCCCTGGATAGTAATCGTGCATTCATAATATTAATATATTCACGCAGCTCAAACATTACAGCAATTACAACGCAACTACATCATATCATAAATATTCTATTAATGACTCGTGATGGCACCATCGCAACAGATTCTCATTTCCCGAGTGGGTGTTCAATTGAAAACATCCGTGGCGCGGGTCACCTGTCATCCCCGTCTCGTGCGGCACTGCGGGAAATTTACATAAACCTCTCTCTAGCAGCCAGTGACTCTCGCGGGCATTGTTTACGTAGCAACCCAAAATAAAAACATTTGCTTTGTCGCGAGCGCTTATGCATTTTTCATCGCGCTGCGATTCCTCTTGGAAACAGCGGCGGAACGGCTACGCAGAAGCCCGATGGGAGGTGTGGAGGGGCCGTCTTTGATCTTTAAATACCCTCTAACATTAAAACCACACTCCGTCGCTTTGATTTCCCGCTTTTGAAGGCGCGACTGCAACATTCAGACGCCCCCTAAGCGCGCCACATCGCCTTTTCCCCCTTCGCTTTACCATCTGTCCCTTTCTTCCATTTCACGCAGAAGCAACGGACGTTCGCCCTTCAGATGCGTGCAGCCGTATCCCCGCCTCTCTCTTTCTCTCCTCCCGCTGCAGTCCCTTTCTTATCCCATCTCCGATTCGGCGTCGCACTTTGCAGACGCTCCCTAGCGCCGACTGTTTCCCCCCCTCCCCCACGCGCAAAGCTCCTGTTTCGCTCAAAGATGGCGTCAGCTCTGGAGCCACTGCTCTCTGGCTGCATTTTTGGGCTTGTTGTTGTCTGTGTTTCGAACGCGTTCCGGCACGTTCTCCTCGTCCACTCGACCCAAAACCCCGGTGAGTAGCGCGCGATTGCGCGCAGCGATCAAAAGGTTTCGGTTAGCGAGTCCGAACGGACTCGTGGTTCTGTCTTTCAGGGAAGAAGCGGGAGAAGGTAGAGGGAAAGGGGGGGAACGTTACGCGGAGATGAAGGGGGAGGGTGGGGAGAAGCTAACGTTAACCGAGGCCTAACTACTTCCCTCACGGGCCTCGTCTCCTCCGCCGCCGCCGCGGACTTGCTTCACGGCAAGCGGGGAAGGAAGTGGAGGAGAAAAATGGTGGAGGAGCGATCTAGCGCGAGGATTTTTTTTAATCTGGCGCGTCTTCGAGGCACAGATTGAGGCAGAGCGAGGGAAGGAAGGAATCTTGGCGATCTTTTTTTAACGGCTGAGGCGCGCGCTAACCGCGGTATCCACTGGCATTGTGTGCTCGGTTAGGCCGCGAGCTTCCTCGGCGGAAAACGAGGACGGAGAGGGCTCGAAAAAGCCGTTTCCCGATCGCCGTGGCGTGAAATCTCGGGCGCTGAAGGGAACGGCTGGAAGGGAACGGTTTTTCTCGGCTGCACGTTGCTTGTGTTTTGGAAGCTAACAACATCCGCCTAGTGCGCTGGCTTCGCTGCTTAAAAGTTCACATCTTTAGGAATGGAAAAACGCGCTTAAATAATCGACGCTGTAGTACAAGTTCACGCGTTTAGCCGCTATCAAGCTGCCTGTCTAATACTGTTTACGTTTTTTTTTTTTTTTTCTTCAACGTCCGAGCCTCGTTGCTGTGTTGTTTACTATTAGCCATATGTGTTGACATTTAGTGCTTTCCTTTCTGCTGTTTGACATGTGATTAGCACCTCATTTACAGGTGGCCACTTGTTAAAAACGGCTAAACCTTAGTTTGAAGTTATAGCAAAACATTTTGTTGTAACATTTTAGGTTGTTGTGTGCATGAAATGACAGCTGATTCTGTTTTATCCCATTCATAAAACTTTGTTAACTTTGTCGGGCAATTTTGCATTGTTGTGGTGTTCTTGTTACAGTGTAATTACACATGCACTGACTAATATTAAATAACGTGGTGTTGGGGTTATGTTTGGTTTCACGTTTGCTAGTGTGGTAACATCAAATGATGCACAATCTACTTTGAGAGTAAAATAAAATGGTTTTTTGTTTTGTATTCGAATGCAGAACTTAAAATGTGCATGTGCTGTTTTTTTTTATAAATTTTAACTACTTGAATGCATCTTAAAATGTGCATGTGCTGTTTTTATACATTTTAACCATTTGAATGCAACTTAAAATGTGCATGTGCTGTTTTTTTATAAATTTTAACTACTTGAATGCAACTTAATGTGCATAAGTTGATGCATGTGTTGTGACCATGCACTGTCTTATACTGTATGCTGTAAATTATTTCTGAAAATATATCTACTCCTACAGTTGACCCACCTTTAAACCTAACAATCCCATGTAACCCGTACATAACCATGTCCCACATTAATAACAAGTGTTTTGCAGTACAATAAGTACACTGTACGTAATTATTAAGCACATAGTAGCAAAAGTTCACTGTCGTTGTGCAGTAGATGCACATAGATTAGTTGCCCTTCTTTAGCAGGCCTGTGTGTTTCTATAGTGCATTTTTACGAGCCAGATGATTAATATAGATGCTTGTTCAATAGCGTTGTGTTTTTTTATTTTATTTTCCAGCGTCTGATCCTTTCATGTTTTTCGAATGCAGGTTGCAGGAGCTTCTGAAGGACACCACTCCGTCGGATGATGGTCAGCCTGCGTTGCTTTCTGGAGTGAGGGATCTGTTCTGGACTGCTTGTTCCGACAGGTTCAAGCCGGACAGTGTTTTCACGCTTGCGTTTCCTTAACAGAAAGTCTACAGAAGCGCCGCTACAATTCTTTACAAAGATGCTCCATCTAAACGGATAACACCGAGCGCCAGAATCCAGGATTCTACCGGACTGACTGCTTTTGAGACGGGGCGGATAAGAGCGACACCCGAGGCTTTCGCGGCTCTACTTTCTCTTGGAGTAGTCGCCGTCTGTCGCACACCTCACCTCTTTGCTTTGGCGTGGCAGCCCTTCAGACGGGAGGGTCATTGGGTTAGAGGGATCTGTTCTAGGTTGGGGGGGGGGATTTAGGGAGCCTATGCTATGGTGATCGGCTCCTCTCTAACAGCTCCTGCTCAGGCACAGAGATACTTACTACACCTCCCCGGGACAAAGGATAGCCTCCTGGACGAAGAGAGGAGGAGGAGGACAACGACGAGGCAGCACCAGGGCTGAGGCCACTGGGTGCTTCCCTACGGTTTGTGAGAGCGTGTTGGGCCTTGGCCCAGCGGTATTACAGCAGCCATGGTGAAGCTGGCCAACCCGTTGTACACCACCTGGATCTTGGAGGCCATCAAGAAGGTAAAGAAGCAAAAGCAGCGGCCGTCCGAAGAGCGCATCTGCAATGCCGTGTCAATGTCGCGATGGGCTTGACCGCAAGAAGATCCGTCCTGGAGCACCTTGAGCTCAGCGTGAAAGATGGCTCCGTACTCAAGGTGTCCAATAAGGGGCTCAACTCTTACAAGGACCCCGAGAACCCTGGACGCTTGGGGTTCACAAAACCTCGGCCGGGAGGCAGTTCCAGCACCTCCGGCTCTAGCAAAAAGCCTGGTCTGGACTGGAACAAGCTCATCAAGCGCTCTCTAGAGGGGCTTCACGAACCCGGCGGCTCGTCCCTGAAGAGCATCGAACGCTTTCTGAAGTGCCAGGCGGATGTCGCGGGGTATCTGTCCGGCAGCGGCTCCATGGGGCCGGGCATTTTCCACCAGCAGCTCAGACTGTCTCTGAAGCGGGCCGTTTCTCACGGACGGGTGATGAAGCAAGGGCCGCTCTTCCGGTTGGTAAGCAGGAGTTCTCATGACGGGACGGGCTGCGTGTCGCTGGATTCTCTGCCTCCGGTGCGGCTGCTGCCTCATGAACAAGATCGGGTGAGTCGATCAAACGGTTTCCATTGTTTGGTGGAAGTTTTGTGCCAAGCGCGCTTTCAGTTTCCTTGTCTGATGACCGGTATTTACATATTTCACTTCTGTTTCGAATAGCGGCCCTCAGCCGTGACATGATTTGAGTAGGCAAACGGCTTTCTGAGACTCGCTACAACCTCCAGAAATTATTGAAAGCAGGTCAAAGTGCGTATTAAATTTCTAAAGTTTACTTTTAGGCCTCAACAGGTTCAGATGGCTTCTGCACACACATTGTGACGGAAGAAACACACTGGTAACAAGTGGAGGCGAACGGGTGAAATTATTGTGCCTTTTGAATGTCAGAACGCAATGCATATCATTTTTGTAGAACGCTGTCATCAAATACGCTATCGCATTGTATTAGTCCTAAAGTTACAACATGAAATACTATAGAAACCGATTACGATGAACATTTTATATTACACGTACCCATTTTCTCACAATTCTAACTTAAAGTTCAAACTAGCAGATCCGAACTTGCGTAACTCAACAAGAGCGAGTCAATTCTGAGGAGAAAAAAGGAAAAAGTGTGGGATATAAACTCATGATTCCGAGCCGAGGGGGAAACACAGAACTACGAGATCAGAATTTTGTGGTTTGTGAGAATAAAGTCCGAATTGAAGCTCGAATTTACATTTTCTTATTCTTGTATTCCATGGCTTCTATAGACTTCTGCCAGAAAACAAAAGCTCACTGCTGTTATATAGATGTGCTGTAGTTGTAGGGCTGGGAGATACGGCCAAAACAACATTTCTTGGTATTTATTTAGTTGAAATCAGATTATAAGACACGCATCTGCATCCTTTCTACATTTTATGCCTATTTGGATAAAGAAATGTATTTAAACGTCACCCTAATGTTGTCCAATAAAGGTAATATTCAAGCCAGTGAAAACCGATATAGAAAAGCTTTCCATAATGCGCAGAAACCTTTGCTAAAATTCTAAAATTGTAACATTACTATTATCTCAAAACAAAAGTAATGCTTTTTAAAGTTCAGCTCACTAAATTTCTCATAGGAGCGCAGATTAATTGCATTGATTTTGATTAGTGCTGTCTGCCATCATAAAATACACTGAGTTTTGTTTTGTGCGCGTTCACGCCGCCGCTCTTGTTCCTGAAGTCTGTGAAGTTTAGCAGAGAATCGCCCGTGCACTTCTAACAGCAAAATAGAAATACCTCCGTTTCGTTCTAACCATTTACAGATAGAGAATATACCTGTGAAATGTAAGGAAAAGCATAAATGCATTGAACGGCTGTCAGAGCAACCTGCGAGTATTTTTAAAGCCCTTAATATAAATCAAGTCTCATGCTCCTCCTGCTATTATTCAAATGTGCTCCGATCGAGGTATTGTGTACGGATGTAAAGCGCATTGCCTCCCGCTGTGTCGCTTTAACTTGATATACCGCCCAGCCCTTGTTAAAGTGAGGTGGTGTAGAAGAAAAAACATGGCAGAGGTGGTCAAGAGTGAGAGGAGATCACGTGAGTTTTGCTCCTGCCGAGGCTGCCAGCTGCAAGATGTGCTGGTGAAGAGAGACGGAGAAAGAACGAGAGGGCGTGTGTTTGGAAATGTAAGGAAAAAGCGAACTAGAAGTGTGCATGGTGGAAGAAAAGAACCAGACCGGTATACTCCATACCATCCTGCACGAGAGACGGAGCGAGTGAAGAGAGAGAGAGAGAGATAGAGGCTGAACTGCAGACACGGAGGCGGCAAGAGCAGCACAATACACACCCACTTTTTTTGTAACCTGATAAATAGCAGCTCTGCCTTACGCTCCCCAGAGGCTAAACACACGCGCGTTCACACCCACCCACCCCTCCTATCACATCTGATATGGGTCACATCCATGATGTGCACTGCAGGGTGTTGGCTGTCAGAATGATGCCATGCTAAATTTGAGCTTGGTTCGCGGCTGTTCGTGTCTGTGTTTTGATTCGGGAGCTTGACGTTGAAGTCGTTACGTGCGAGCGAGGCTCTCCGAGTGTGTTGTGTCTGGCTCGGCAATCAAGACTTCCACACAAGTGGCCCAAGTCACATGACAACTCCAGGCGTCTGCCGAACAAGAAAAGGCATATGATTTGCCAATGGCTTGTTTCTAGATTAGATCGCTATGGCGATGATGAGGGTCTTTTTCTAGGATGCGCGGGATTTCACATTCATTGTAGATCAAGCGTTGGGCCTAGACGTTAATGCGTTTTTTATATTTAGATCGTTATGCATCTTTAACGCACTCAAATGTGCTCAATTTAAAGTTTGATTGTCTTCCTCCTGCTGGTTTATCTTTCTCCGAAGGTCTATGTTTTCTTCCCGACTGTGCCGCTTTTGTCATCTCTGTGAGTATTATTAGCAACCGTGTCATAGCCTTTGCCGTACATGTCATAAATTGGCATTTCTAGGCCATTCACTCTTTGTAAATGCTTGTTGTTAAAACTTTTCAATGTTATTACTAAATGTTCCTCTTCGTGAGTCCGGTCTCTACAAAATGTTTTGTCCAGTAGTGAAGCATGACAGGAAAAGGCATTGAAATTCGTTGGTCAAGAAGATTGGGGTTTATTAAAAGAATGGAACAATAGTCACATCACTATGTAGTCATTTATATTTTAAATTTGAATGCAAAGCACGCCGTGAAGCTGCGTGTTTAAGATCGACCATGGGTGATAAGTGACAGTCCCAGAAAATATATGTAATTGCAGTGTAAATTGATTTCTTGTTCAGACCAGATTTTTTTTTTTTTTTTATTGTATAGCAGTTCTGCTTTTGCCAGGTTCAAAAAACTCATTTAGTGCAAACAAAACACTTCGACGTGCACAAAGTCATACTTTTACTACAGCAGTTTTTCATTCAAGGCGTTGGATTCTTCGTGGCGCAGCTTTGATTCTTCCGCTTGAATTTAGAAGAATGCACTCGGATCTTTCACTAGCAGGTGTGTGTTTGTCTAATATATATAGGAGGCTGGCAGCGATGCTGCTTGACTGTTTATAGCCGTATATTGCTGACTCGACCCATGCGGCCTGTGTACGATCATTGAGGTTCTGCTTCAGTGCAGTGAGGAAGGAGCAAAACAAATGGTCGAGCACCGGCTGTGACCCCGATATGGAGGAGAGAGATTTGTGTAGTCAACACACGAATGACACACTCCTCCATTTAAACATGATCGCAGTCTCGCTCACACGTTCTTCTTCTAATAGAGGGTCATTGCCAGGGCATTTGTGGGGGCGAGGGGGCTGGAGTCAAACAAGGGGCATGGAGGTATAGATGGGAAATCGCATGGCTTTGGGGAGTTATTACGAGAGCTTGTGTATATAGGACATTAAGTGGGCTGGTCCTGATGAGAGGTTTTGTGTAAAAGTCAGCATTAAGAGGGATGGAGCCTCGTGTTGCCCTTTCACAGCTGAAGCTCCAGGGTTGAAGAAAGTTCCTCGGGCGGTCATTCTGGGGACGTGAAAATTCAGATGATGCTCGGGATGTGAACTCTCCGTCTGATGACGTTCAGTTCATAGTCGGCGGCATAATGTGAGCGTGGACCACTCTAATGGTGATGAGGGGTAAAACCTGGACATTTTTCTTCCTCGTTATCTCTAGCGAGTGGTTTATCCACTATTCTAGTCAGAGACGTTGCCAGAATATAATGTAATAAGCAGTCTGCACTCATTGTGAGTTTGACATTTCCAGGTTTTCAATGTATGTGCGTTTCACTCATTTTTGTAGAATTTTAAATAAGTGTACTGTGCTCTTATTGGATCCGAATCCATAAACATAAACAAAACATGGCAGGTTGATGTATAGAACTTGGATTTCTGGTGAGTTCAGAATACTGTTGCATCCACCATGTTTTAAAACATATCACCCACATATCTATCTATCTAATAGTAATTGATGACTGTTCTCAAATAATGCAAAGTAGTTTTACCGTTACTGCATTCTGTTGTGGTTATTTGCAGTATAGCAGAAAATAGCTTACTCTGAACTCTCCCTCCAATCCTCTGGACCGTATTGTTGAAATGACCTGCACCCCTCAAACCCATCAGTACATATAAATGTGTACTTTGTCCACCTTATCCTTGTTTCAAAGTGAAGCTGTAGAGAATACAGGAGACATGCATACAAAACAGCAGCGGCATCGATTATGTGTCAGTGTTAAAGTAGGTAGGTAAGGTAATCAGTGTTGGCCCTTTGTCCTGACTGCTCTGGTGTGGCACGAGTTGACCAGAAACGCTGCTAGAATGTAAAGAGGCTCACAGGACTTAAATGATGACCATTAGCAAGACCATTATACTTCTGTATAGGTCTAAGATCACGGAGGCGTTTACACTGTAACTAAACCAGGCTTTGATAGCCTCGCTTCTGGCGATCTTAGTTCAATTCCATGGATATGAAAGCTGTTTTTTTGTGGCTAATGATGATGTTTGGCAAATTATGTAATGTCTGATAAATATAAGGTGACGTAATGACTGCAAATGAGATGCACATTATTTACTCGGTTTATATGGATTGTTAATCAGCCAAAATGCAAGGAGACATTGCTTTCTCAATCGTTTGAAATACAGCTCTGTTGTGTATTAAAACATCTGCTCATCTGTGTTTTGTCTTGATGGTGTTTTTGTTGTATTTGTAATATGGATAGTGGATAATATGGTGTTTCACACGCTTACTATTTTGCACCTTGGTTTACGCACCACTTTACGCTGACCCTTGTTTGACCTTAGGAATGGTATGGTCATCTTGTCCTATGATGGATTTGAGCTCTCCAAGGTTGAATGTGATTTAGCACACGCATGTTCTCTGCTTCATTACTCCCAGCGTTTGCAGCTGCATGTTGTTTGTGTCTCTAGCATGACCTCCAAATTTCAGTCCCTGTCTTTAGTTTGTCTCTAGAACGGCGGATCTTGGCTTGTTTGCCCCTTCTGTTTATGAAGCCTTCTTAAGACTTGATAAACCATCCGTGGCCTTCATTTCTCATTGCTTTAAGTCAGCAGTGGGGTTTTTTTTGTCGGTTGCACCTGATCTGAAAGGTGTTTTTGTTGTTTGTATTGACATGAAGGAATTCTAGAAATGAATGAAATGCATAATTTGTCAAGAATCTATCTGCCTGTCATACTGTTGTTGTTTTTTGTTGCATAAATAGCTAAAATGCGATTTTAGCTTTAAGAAAAATCAATTACAAAACAGTTAACCTCCTAAGACCCGCGTCCTCATATGTGGGCATTATATTTTGGTGAATTTCTCTGAGACTGGCACAGTTTTAATCAGGATGTCCTGTAAAGAGCACGTTCAGGGCTGATACCTGATGATTGGACGTTCATTATGATCACTCCCTCTCCTTGGTCTTTAACTTAGTGACACTCTTATGGACATACGATAATATTTTGCAATTGTATTTAATTATACAATTATATATTTTGCACAATCTGTCAATGTTTTTTTTTTAATGCGTGCCATTAATCATCATCTCAGGAAAATGTCTTGGGCATTTTAAACCAAAATATAACTTTATTACTTGATTGATTTCATACATGTTCTCATATCAGGACTAAAAGCATGTTTATTATATTAAATATTTAAACATCCCTATTGTAGGTGGGGGGAGAGTAAATAGCAGCTACACTTCTATAATAATATTAAAGTGCTCTATTTTCACACACTAATTTTTTACTTAATATACTAAAAATGACTCTTTAGTACTTCTTAAGATAAACTTAATATCATCAAAGTGTGCTATTTTGCTATAAACTAAAATGCGCTTTTAACATACTATCAAACCATATTTCATACAATAGTGCGCTCAGTTGTAATCGTTAAAGTAAGCTTTTTAGTAATAAGTAAAAAGCAAACTTTTTTATTTTTGGGGATGGTCTGAAAACTTGTGACTCAAAATTCATAGTATGATCCAAACGTGAATTTTGTGATCCGTTGCACTACTAGTTTGAGTCCATGTGATCCGTGCGTGTATTAATAAACAGATTTTTAAAAGATTATTTACTAATCGTTTTACTAGCAGTATCTCTCTGTCGGTCTTTCTTGGACTAATGCTTCTACACTGCTGATATGTTTTCCTTAGTGCATGCCTATAATTGACTGTTGGGTACAATTCAATTGGTCTTTTCGCATATTCAAACACAGAATTGGTGCTTTTTATTTAAAATTTTTTTCAGCAGAATAATTTTGATTCCTGAACATTCAGTGCATCCCTACTAAAGGTGTTTTTAAAGGGTCAGTTTACTCAAAAATAAATAATTTACATACCTTCATATCGCTCCAAAACCTGTAGGACTTTCTTCTGTTGATGATATAAGCAAAGCATCTTGGTTCCCATTAGGGGTGGGAAATATAGGAAAAAATATGATTTATTTATTTGTCAAAGTCACGATTCATTGTGATGATGGTTTTACTATTTTGTAAGTTATCTGACAAGAACAGCCAAATGAATTCTCTCTTTTTTTTTAAAACAAAGCCTTGCAAGGTAGTAGAATATTAAATTTAGAAGAATTGGCCAGAAAAAAGTCATTATTTTATCTTTTGGTAATAAAAAATGAGAAAAACACGCATTACAAACATACCTAGCCTATTATACAAATAAACCAATGGGTGGATTTTTGTGCCAAAATACATTGTTGTTCAAACAACATTAAAATTAGGGGACTGATGATTTTGCATGCACAAAATGTACTAATTTTTAAGTAGGTGCAGTGTCAAGTCGGTGTAACATTAGATGGGATGTATTTTTATGTACAGTACATTGACCGTAGCATGATACTGCAGCGTTTCTTCAAAGCAGATTGGTTTTTTTAACCATCCGTGATCCAAAATCCTGATAGACAACACCCTAGTTCCCATTGACTTGCATTGTTTTTGTTGTACTGTGAAAGTCAAACTGATTTCAAACACTCTTCAGAATATCATCCGTGAAAAGTCCTTTTAGTTTAAAAGTAATTTGCAATAGAAATGATGTGCAGTACAGTGCACTTTTTCTTTCGAAGTTTACCTTTCGAATGCACCACGCATGGAGTAAAAACCGCATTTTCCATTCAAACGATCTGTTGTTTTGGTCGTCTGCAGAAGCAGTGGGGCTCTGTCATTTGACAGGACTGTTGCATCTGCATGTCTGCCGTCTCTTGTTGTTTCCTGTGTGTTGTAGTGTGTGCCGCTGTCTCCCTCTGTGTGTTGTTGGGAGAGGTTTCTGGGTGACGGGTAGGGGATACACAGTCAGGTAAATGCAGAAATGAGTTCCACATGTTAATGAGAACCTTGACGGAGCCAGAGACAAGGACAGTAGGTTGTGTTCTCCCTCCCCCTGCTGTTCCTGATCTGTCCCCGTCTACTCATTCAGGTTTCCCGTGTCTGCCCACGCACAACATGCACTCAGATTTGCGTGCATTAAGAGGAAATTGAGGGCTGCGTTAGAATGGGAGAAACTGGCAGATTCATGCGTGTTTGTGTGTGTGTGAGAGAGAGAGGGGGCGGCTTTTGTCCTGTCAGATGTGCTTCTGTAAAGAATAATTTTTCTCTCCTACATGAAATATTTTTAGATTTCTTGCGGTGGTCTGCTGCTTTGCAGCTGTGCTTTAATTCACTGCCTTGTGAGTGTCTTGTTGTGCTGGTCTTTATAAAGAAATGAAAGAGTCGTTGTATGAACGCAAGGTGTGTCCACAAAAACTGCCTCAGTTTCTCCACTTGTAGAGACTTGTTCTGAACAAAAACAATTATCAAGTGGTATCGAGGCCAATGCAGGTTACAGAGCTAGCCTCTGCTGGGCTGGGTGTGTGCGCAAACATCTAAAGAATAAATACAGTACTGTTGGAAAGTTGGTGTCAGTAAGATTTTATTTATTTTTTTATTTTTAGTAATATATTTATTTAGCCATCATGCATTAATTTAAATTTTTTTATATTTATTATTATTATTATTATTATTATTATTATTATTATTATTTTACAACTTTTTTTATTCAAAGTATACTGAAAAGTTAAGTACAACAGTTTTCAACAATGACAAATTAAAATCACTTCTGTAGGATCATGTGACGCTGAAGCCTGAAAATTCAGCTTTGTGACAGTGAAGCAATCATAGGAGAAAAAAAAAACTGCTTAATTATAATTTTAATGTTGTTATATTTTGCAATGCTACTCTACTGAAAAAAAAATGCATCCTTGATAGACATAAGAGAGCTTCTTTCATAAAATACTGAACCTAAACTTTTTTAACCTGTATTATTGTGTGTGTGTGTATTATTTGGGGTGTGTGTCTACTAATTCACATTCCAGTTCCAATTTGTACCATAATGTTAAATATAATCGTATTATTTATGTTTGCACTCACACTGTCTAGTGAACTTGGAGTTTTGAGTGCACTTTGGGCGGTCTACATTAAACCCTTTAAAGCGCTGAGACATGAAAGGATTGTAGAAAAGTCTTGAGTTTTGTGCAGTGCAGAGCGCCACTGAACATCGAACAAACTCTCGATATGACATGCACTTTGATGGCTTTTGTTTTGTCAAGATAAAAACAGATGTGCTTGTTCAGGCGTGTCTTTACAACAACAACAACTGCATCTCTTGTCGAATGTCATCCCAGTTGTGGTGGTTGCCCAACGACTGATAGATTAGCAAAATTACTGACCTCAACATAGCTATGTTTGGCTAGAAGTCAGTGTTAACCTATACCCTGGTGTGTTCAATTTGTTTGTCCAGTTAGTTTACTGGAAACAGTTTATCTCTTAATATATAATTTTTCCGCTCTAATGATGTTGAATCAAAGCAGATTAGACTTTTGTGAACTTTTTTGTGACATTTGTTTTCCTGGCTAAATCAGCTCTTGTAGATTGTTCATAATTTGTAGATCTGGCTCATTCTCTCTCTGTCGGCAGATTTTGTTTGTAAGGATAAGATGCTAAAGGTAGTAAGACTTCTAGATTCTGTAGTGTCTCTGATTTGTGAAGTTTTAGTTTGGTCACAACATGAATAGAGGAGATGTTAAATGGTTGGAGATTTACAACAGTATTCTGTTTAGCCTAGTTCTGATTATCTGGATATGTTTGGCTGGGAGAAGTGTGTGTGTGTGTGTGTGTGTGTGTGTGTAGTTTTCTTTCTCGGGTCCCACCCTTGAGTATGTGTGTGTGTGTGTGTGTGTGTGTGTGTGTGTGTGTGTGTGTGTGTGTGTGTGGACCTGAG
>NC_056703.1:2966975-2972609 GCF_018831695.1 Puntigrus tetrazona | reverse complement strand
CACCATTTAGTTAGAAATATGAAAATTAACTCAATGACAAAAAAAGTGTATTGATTTTAATTTAAAGTAGGTGGATGCAATTATTTTAGCTATAAAAATGCACGGGCTAAAATAAATAGCTTGCTTTGAAACAAAAAAACGTATATCTTTGTGTGTGTGTGTGTGTGGGGTAAGTAAACAGCCTAGAGACTGTTTCTGACTGGTGATGACTGATCGCTGGATTATTACGGCTGATAAGTATTTGGGAACGTGAACTGATATCTCCTACGGGTGTAAAAAGACTCCCTGCTTCCCGTCGCCTCCTTCTCTCTGCTCGGTTCGTGGCGTCTAGAGCGTCCGCCTATTATTGTTGTGGAGCGCTTCCCTGAAGCCGAGCGGCGTTCCCCTTCTCTCCCGGAAGCAGCGCTAATCTACAGCAATTCTGCAGCGCTTCCTCGTCCCATCAGCCTCCAGCGCCACCCGCGTCTCTCCACGCCTTTCCTGTCTTCCTGTTAATCGTGCTGCTGTGTGTCGTCGTCTCTGGTCCTAGCAAACAGAGGTGTGTTTTTAGAGCCAGTGTGCTTTTTCTTCCTAATTAGTGCGTGTGTCCATTTTTTTGTGTTTCCAAGTCAGCCCTTGGTGCCCATGTCAAAGCTTCAAAGGCCTGAATATCTCTTAATAGCAGAGTGTGTGTCTGAGCGCTGCGGTTAGAGCTATAAGCAGGGCAGGACTGTATTTATAGTAAAAGCTTGCTTTGTAAGGAGCCGTGAGGAACATCAGAGGAAAAACAGCAGCCTGTTTCAGTTCTGCGGCTCGCTCTCAACTGAGACTGCTGCCTCTCATTCGGCTCCGGCTGGAGAACTCATGGAAGGACAAAAGACACACACAGAGAGTTCACTCTGTTCCGTATGTTGCCTTTACATCTGGATTCCATTCAAAGTGACATCTATTTTTTTAGCTTGTAGCTTTTTAAGCTCCAGCGCCCCGTCTCTCGCCGTTAGATACGCTCCCGTTGGCTTTGCTCGACCTGTTCTTTGTGCGCCTCGTTTTTGATCATCCTTTGCTTCGGTTTGATTCCGCCAAGCGTCCGAAAACAAATGGTGCCTTTGCAAGCTTGTCTTTGGCGGTCAGCCCCTGCTGGTAGATGCTGTAACTGCACAAACTATTCATCTATCTGGTTTTAATTAAGTTACATTTTTTAAAACCAGCGTATGAAATACCGTACAAGCAGATGCGTTGCTTGTTTTTTCAATGAAATGAATAGTATTTATAATAACTATTTAATGTCTGATATTTACTATCGCTTAATGTGATATTATAAATATATATTATATTGCTATGGTGCCTACATATATTTTCCACGTGATGCAATATTTATTTGTTATGCCTTACAAAACATGTATCAAAACACTAACATTATAAATATATACTATACATTTACTTACAGTTTTAGTAGGTTGCACAATATTTATTTAATAATTAGTATAGATATGAGGCTTGATTCTCTTGAAAGACACACATTTTATATTTTTGTATAAGACTTTACAATGAGGTTCGTTAGTTAACATGAACTAAGAAAAGTTTTTCAGATATTATTAATCTTAGCATACGTTCATTTCAGAATTGACCTTATTGTAAAGCGTGACCGCTTTTTACGTCGGTGTAGTTTTAATTGATTTTGTGTCAACGTATGTGATAATGTCGCAGTGTTCGCGATGCTTAAATGAATATTGTGGCATTCGTAAGGATTGATTTTATTTGCAGCTAAAACACAGCATGCATGAAGCGGATCAAAACCTTTCATCAAAACCCAAATGCGTTTCTTGTCTTGGGACCGCCTCTGGACTAATTTCTTTTTGCGGCCTACTTCAAACGCGTGCGCTTTTAAGCAGCCGTTTATCACAATAATCAGCTTATCGGAGATTTGACATTGATTTATCTCGAACTGTTCTCCTGGTCAGCTACCGTTCACAGCTCAGCACAGTTCCTAGTGCTACTTGGGGCTGTATCTGTGTCTCTGATATTTTACAACAACACACAACACATCAAACGAGTCAAAACGATCCGTTTGTTTAGTTGTTGGCAAAGATTCTGTTCGGTAGAAGCATATTCCATGAACTCCTCATTTTTGATCGGTGATATGCATTGCTACGACCTTCATCTGGATAGCTTTAAGGCGCGCAATATACGAATTCTAATATAAATCTTAACAAACCGTACTGGAAAGATTATTTATGATGTGTAGATCTCAGCCTTCCTGGATCTGTGCGTGATTGGCATCTTCTCCGAATAATAATTAGAAATGGCACTCGGCACAAAGCTCATCTAAAACTCAAAACCCGCTCTGGAGAGGCGTCTGAGCCATTACGCAGGTGTTTAGAAGCGCGAGCACGTGTGTGTGTTTCTGGTCACATCTCTCTGGCTGTTCGCAGCCCAGCAGATGTTCTCCATTCCTCTCCGGGGAAATCTGTTTCCCCTCTCCTCTTGGATCATCCAGCCTCTTATACGTTAAACAAGCTGCCGCTCTCCAACTAACAAGCGCACGCCTCCTGACTTCCATCGCCGCCGCGCCGTGTCTCTCCTCGTGCCTTCTCCTGGAGCACTTGCACCGTCATCACCTTCTCTCCTCTCTGCGCCTCCATCTGCGTGGGCAGCCGATGAATCAGATCAGGCACGAGCGTTCTTGTGTGTTCAGGGATGCATGGTGTCCCCTCCTGGCTTAAACTAAGACAGAAGATGTTGCCCCTTTGCTTTTAAAAGCCAACTTACCAGTTAGTTTTCAACTAGTTGAGGAAGGCATCAGCCACACATCAAGCAAACGAATGGTTGTTTGTCTGTTTGTTTATATCTGATGTCTGAAACGTGAGCCCGGAGCACAGAAAAAGCAGCTCCAGGTATATTTGTAGAAATAACTTGGATGCATGCACCTTCGATATAGTCCTGTCCTAACGAACCAAACATCAATGGAAAGCTTATTTATCCAGCTGATTTGTAAATATAATTTAATATGACAACATTTGGCAACAACATATTGCATGGTTCAAAATGAGTCGCGTTTTATGCAAAAAAATCATTGGGATATTAATTTAAGAACTTAAATATAAAGAAAGAAAAAGTACATTTCCTACTGTATATATATGTAAACATCATTGCTAGGACTTCATTTGGACAGCTTTATTTATATGTAGATTTTTGCATCCTCAAATATCATCATAACCAAACAAATCAGTGGAAAGTTTATTTATTCAATCTCAATCTCAAATAAATGACATGTTTAGACTGCATTTGTGGTCCAGGGTAATGTAAATATCTATGCATATTAAGAAAAATGCATTTGCTTATAAATATAATGCATATAATAATAAACATTTTTAATTAATGTTCAGTGTATAATGATTTTCATTTATCGTTGACTGTTAATTCATATCCGATGCAAATTTAGGCAACTTGAAATGTCAAGACCTCCTTACTAAAAGCCTGCACTAACGGCATAATGGATCGCTTTAATTCGTACCGGCCCGGATGAATCTTTTAACATTGCAACCGGTTTAAGCAAAGGTTATGAGTATCCATGGAAATTCATGCTTTTTAAGTTGGCATTTTCAGCAGGAGCGTCGAAGAGAACATGATAAATGTGAGATTTTTAAAGCCCAAGAGTCATATTGGATCAGTGACATTTGGATCACATTTAATACCAGCAACAAAACCCACGTTTCCTTTTTTTCTCGCTTTTTTTTCAGACGTGCACGACAGCATGGCGCGGTTTCAGCGTGATCGGGTGTGGAACTACACCATGTTGACCCTGGCCGAACACGAGAGGTTTTGTGCGTCGGAGCCAGAGAAGCACATCTTCGCCCCTGGATCCCAACGACATCAGCAGACAGCTCCGACCACAGGTACAGCGCTTTTTCCGTTCATTCAAAAAACCCGTGTCGCCCGATAAATACTACTCCACGAGCCATCGAACAAAAAGGGCATTAGCGTTTTATCATTCAAAAATATCTGCATTTAAAAGCGACTCGCTCTTTCAATGCCACAGCCATTTGTAACCAAATTGCCAGTTGCGCGCGGTCAGGTTTTACATGCGGAGTGCCATTTGCTCGTGAAAGTCACGTGACGTCTCTTTCTCTCTCAGATTGAGTGGTCTGCTCCGTAGGAAAAGAAAAGAGAGTGCCAGCCCGAAGCGAAAGGAAGAATAACCAGGTAGCGGCTGATGTTGCATCCTTTATGTTTTAACAGCTTTACTTTGTCTGAAATGCATTTACTCTCCCTCCCTCTCACCTCTTTTCTCTCGGTGTCTTTCTGTCTTCGCAGACCGAGTGCTTCAACTACATCCGCTTCCTGCAGAGCTACAACCCACGCACCTGTACACATGCGGCACACGCGCCTTCCAGCCCAAATGCACCTACATCGTGAGTGTGTGCTTTACCTCGCGCTCAGAAATCCATCCGGGCCTCGTGACGGAGAGGGAGCGGACAGCGACGAGGGAAAGCTCGAGGAAAAGAAGAGTTCAGAACTCTAGTTTTGGCCGTTTTTCAAAAATGACCTCGTTTTTTCGTTGCGCATGCCATGTCGTATCAATTAAAACGCGCTTGGGTTGTTTTGAGTAGGTTAAAAAATAACTAGCAAAACGCGATAAACGTGATAATGTAATAAAAAGTAGATTTTTGAAAATGATCAGTTATCAGTAAATATGAGTATATTTTAAAATGCAATTTATTCATGTAATGGAGCGTCAGATTTTTTTTTAATTAATCGCATTAATTTAATTCATTTAATTTAACAGTAATCGCAGTTTACAGTGGCACATGTTCTTTGGAAATCAAAGTGCTTAGTTATGAAAACAGTTTATATTTTTTTGCAAAAACACTGATCGTTGTTTTCAAGATTCTTTGTGGCGTAGAAAGTTTAAAAAATCTGCATTTATTTGAGCGGACATCATTTATAACATTGTAATAATCGATTTTGATCAATTCAGTGCACCTTTGTTGAAGAAAAGTATTGTATATAACACTTTTGAATGATTATTTAAACAAAAATATGAACTGTTTTCAAAACTGATAGTAATTAGAAATGCTTGAGAAGCAAATGAAAATCTTTTGTTTTGAATCAGGATTAATCGTTTGACAGCACCCAATATAATATAGTATAATATACCACTCTAATTTATGGGTTCAGTAAGAATTAAAAGCAAGAGCAAAGACTTAATGGTAAACAGTCCTGAAAACTATTTTTTTAACAAAATTATAAATACTTCTTGAGCATTAAATCAGCATATCAGAATGATTTCATGTGACACTGAAGACTGGAGTAATGATGCTGAAAATTCAGCTTTGCATCACAGGAATAAATTCAGCTTTGCATCACAGGAATAAATTTGACTTTAAAACACATTCAAATAGAAAACAGTTCTTTTAAATTGTAATAATATTTCTCAATAGTGCTGTTTTTGTAAATGCAGCCTTGGTGAGCATAAGAGACCTCTTTGAAAAACATTATTCAGATCTTTTGACTGGTTAGCACGTGTGTGTGTGTGTGTGTGTGTGTGTGTGTGTGTTTATATGTGTTATTCAGCTTCCAGTGTGTGGAATATTTCAAATGTAAATCAGGTTGTGTTATCGTAATCTGATAAGACGGCATGTGTGTGTTGTCATT
>NC_056703.1:2936975-2961975 GCF_018831695.1 Puntigrus tetrazona | reverse complement strand
TATTAAATACGGTTTTATATTTGTGTGATTTTCATTAAAGGACAGTTGAAGTCATTTTGAGACACAGCATTAATATAATTATGAAATAATTTATTATATATATATATATATATATATATATATATATATATATATATACATTTTTATACTGCAATATATGTTATTTATTGTTGCTTGTTTCTGCCAGGGAATAACGCAGTAAAAATGTGACTCCAGTTTTGGACTGTTGATTAACTGTTGATTAGTTTTTATAATCAAATATATTAGTAAATCAGTCCTGCTGCAGGACATTAAATTACTAAAGATTTTTATGATGAGAACATCTCTAGTATCTCTCATAAAGCAGAGGTAAAGGACCAGAAGGTTGCAAGTCAATTTATCTATTGTCCGTGTATGAAATGTTGCGTTAAAACCTCTGTTAAATGGGTATTGCTTGACGTTTTCAGGAGACTTGGGCTGCACACGGACCCTGCAGAAGAAGTGGACCACCTTCCAGAAAGCTAGGCTGATGTGTTCTTTCCCGGCGCCACATCACCTTCAATAACCTGCGAGCTGTCTTCACCTTGCCCGGGGCTGACTGGAGGAGCACCAGCTTCTACTGGCATCTTCCACGCAGCAGTGGTGAGCCAACCCTGCTTCGAACACTGCGCTATAACGGACAAAAGTATTGGCACCCCCTTCAAATGGACGGGTTTGACTCTTTAGTCATTTCCGTGAACTCTAATATTAATGTTTAGCGTATAAGGATATTCTAAGGAACGTGCTTCTAATTTCATAGCAGCAGGTTGAACAGGAGCCTTACGATGCATGAAAACATTAAGGGATCGTGTCACACTGAAGACAGGAGTCATAAATGGCACCTATAACTATATATTAGAATAGATAAATGTTATTTTTAACTGTTAGCATATCTTACAACGATACATTCAGCCTTGGTGAACAAGAGAAAAAATATTGAGATCTTGAGATTGCTGTCAGATATATATATATGACTAAATGTAAATGTAAATTGTATAATCTTGTATAAAAATATTTAAGGCACGGTTCTAATCTTAGCTGAACACCTCTGATGTGACGTTAAAAGCAGACCTTGGGCCAAAACTCATCGCCAAACACCAATGACTTGTATATCGCTGCATGGACAAAAGTATTGGCACCCCATTCTTTAGAACAGGAGAAAGAGCAGCATCCAAAAAATTGCTAAGAGCTTAATTTGGACGTAATTTAAAGATGAGTTTCTCAACAAACAAAAAAAATTGCAGCCTCAAATTCTTGATTTTAAAACAGATGCATATCATTCAAATATTGTCCTATCTAACAAATCAGACATCAATGGAAATCTCGATTGAAAATCTTAATTTAAAAAAGAGTCACGTATATACAAGTCATTGGTTCAAGGTCTGGTTCTGCAGACCAGTCAAAATCTTCAATAATTTCATTCTGAACCTTGTCTTATATACATTCAAGTTAGAATAGAAAAGGCTCCTGTGCAAACCGTTGCCATAAAATGAGAAGCACGCATGCTTAAACATTAGGATTTGCACTAAACAGCCAAACCTGCTGATTAGAAGAGAGAATCCCAATGCTTTGGCAAATACAGTGCATTCCTCAGTAGTTGTGAAAGTCGCTCTGTCCTCTGCGTGTGTAAAAGCGCCACCGTGCCAAACATCCAGCCGCGTTCCTCAAGAGTAGAAAATGCTGCACTGTCATTATGCTGACAGTAAGGCTATTACAGTAATAAAGCAGCTGATGTAGTTTAGACTGACTCTTTCTCTTCATGTTTGCTCTCTCTCTCTCAGGGGGGACGTGGACGTGTCTGCGGTGTGTCAGTACCAGATCGGAGAGGTGAAAAACGTGTTCGACGGGCCGTATAAGGAGTACAGGGAGTCGTCTCAGCGCTGGGGCCGATTCACTGGCACCGTTCCCAGCCCTCGACCCGGAGCGGTGAGCTCCGCAGACGCTGGCCGTGACTAAGCGAGTCGCTAAAAATAGACTTTTGTGCATACAGTCATTTCTCAGGCCGTAAATCAGAATTTAATAAGTGTCCTGTTGGATTACGAGAGTTGAAAGAGAGTTTTTAAAAAAAGGGCCTTCACAGAAGAACCATTTTGTCCATTCAGTTCTTGCTTTATAATCTGAAGTACCTTATTTCACCACAAAGATGCTTTGTGAAACAGAGGTTCTTCAGATGTTGAAGAGTCTTCGTGGAACCATGTAGACAAAGGTTCTTCTGTGGCATCGTTAAGCACCTTTATTTTTAAAGCGTACGTCAAAACATAATCAGAAAAGGTAGATTGTTTGTGAGGTATGCTGAGATGAGCAGAGGAGTATAGTAACGATAAGCAAGGCCATTCAGAACTCAACTACAGAAATACCATTACAATTTGTACAATTTTGATGCAATTTTATCCCAAGCGACTTACGAATGAGGACAACTTCAAGCAATCAGAACCAACAAAAGAACAACAATGTGACTCAGTCTCAGATAGCACAGGCTTTTTTTATATAATAGATGCAAAGAAAACAAGTAGATAGAATAAAGAACAAGAAATGCTTTTTTTTTTTAAATAAAACAAGTCAAAAAAATAGAAAAAGAACAGAATGCCAGTTTTATGAGGATCATTTTTATTATAAATAAAAATAAAAAATTAGAGAGTATATGTAGAATAAGAGAGTGCTGGAGGGTCGAGTGTTTTTTTTTTAAAAAGAAAACAAACAGGTAAAATAAAGTTAGAATGGATATGGATTTCTTGAAGATGAAGATTCAGCTGTTATTTGTTTCGTTTTTATTTTATTCAGCAGGAACACGTCAAATCAATCAGACTACATAAATATACAGAAAACTGTATTTGCTGTAATTTTGAAAATAAATGCAAAAAATTAAATAAATAAACGCTTGGTGAGCAAGAGGACGAAGATCTCAGAGATTGCTGTCGAGAATTTAAATGAATTGAAAATGAAAATGTAGCTTTTTTGAAAATAGTAAAGAAGCTCAGTTTATATATTGATCGCTAGTTAATCACATTAAACTTTACGGACCGAGAAAGAAGAACGCTTCATTTCCCCCAGTTCTTTCTTCTTGTTATTTAAAATCAAGTTGGGTGTGTTTTGAATTGCATGAATAAAATCATGTTCAATTGTAAAATGCTTGTCAGACACAGAACGACATGCTGTATAAAGCCAGTAAAACTCCGATTTAAAGACCTCCCTTGTTCTTTCTACAGTGCATCACGAACTTTGACCGAGAGAACGGCTACAACAGTTCTCTGCAGCTGCCCGACGCCACGCTGAACTTTGCCAAGAAGCATCCGCTGATGGAGGACCGGGCCGAAGCTCGCCCCCTGCTGCTCACGAAAGGCATCAACTTCACCCGACTAGCAGTGGACAGAGTGAGCTCGCTGGACCAGAGACCCTACAACATGCTCTTCATAGGCACAGGTATGCACACGGAAACGGACTCGTGTGCGAATCGTGTATTTCTTTGTCAAGAGGGTTATTGGACACTTTCCAGCGTCGTCTTTATTGTCCCTTTATCCTTCTGTGCACTAGTGTGAATAGAGCGGCCACAGAAAGCATTTTATTGGCCATAATGTTGTATCTAAGTGGAAAAGTCACCTCCGCCAGTTGATTCCTGTCAGACGGGAAGGTCAGACCTTCAAATAAAAATTGAAAAGATGTATCTGGCCTTGGCAATCTCACATAAACACACTCACACTCAGGGCTCAACCATGCGCTGCGTGGCGTCTCTTTAAAGAAGCCGATGAGTCCGGTATTGCACACGAAAGACAAATGCAATACAGCTAGCCTCAGCCTAGTTAGTTAACTAAAAAATTCAATGCAATCAATTTTGCCATTTTTCAATTGTTATTACTCAGTTGCAAGTAAACGTTATATTAAACATCATATGTTGTTTAATATAAAATATACATGTTTTTGTACTTACGCTTTTTTATGTCTAAATTACTAATGGTGGGTTTAAAGAAATTAATTTGGATGCTGCATGAACTACTTACACACTGCAGGACTATTAAAAATATATAATGAAAGTAAATGGGTAAAAACACTTCTCACTTGCTGGAAGAAAGTCTTTGGGTGAGGCTTTCGGTTCGTTAGAACGCTGTAGTAAATAACGAGGAGAATAACAACGTGCAAAAACAGTAAAACTATTTAAAAAACATGATAAAACACACCCGTTTTCAACATCATAATCATAGCTGGACGATGAGACCGGAAGATAGACTTACAGAATGATCGCATTTTACATAAAAAAGGTGCATAGTTAAACCTCTCTTCAATTACTATTAGCTGATTTAAATGTTTGAATGCAGGCAGCGTGTGTGTGTGTGTGTGTGTGTGTGTGTGTGTGTGTGTGTGTGTGCGTGCGTGCGTGCGTGCGTGCGTTCGTGCGTGCGTGTGTGCGTGCGTGTGTGCGTGTGTGTGTGAGTGCGTGTGTGCGTGTGCGTGCGTGTGTGTGTCTGTGTCTGTGTGTGTGTGCGTGCGTGCGTGTGTGTGTCTGTGTGTGTGCGTGCGTGCGTGTGTGTGTGTGTGTGTGTGTGTGTGTGTGTGTGCGTGTGTGTGGCAGTGAGAATCAGAGTCTTCGACTGAGGATTAAGAGGAACACAGATAGTCTGACATGAGCAAAAGTGTCAGGGTGGATTTGTAAAGCACACCCTGTAGCTCTTCTGCTTTCCTCCGTTATCCCTTTTCCTCACTCTCTCTTTTTTCTGGTGACGAAGAGAGGGGTCAGTGGCACATTATCTGTGACAAGCACTGTGTGAGAGAACGGGATAAAGTACACACACACACACACACAGAGTTATGATAGGTCGCGGCACCAGCTGGGGTGTATTCAATTTTCCTGCCGTAATCGGCGTAACCTTGTTCCTAAAATCCAATGACGGAGAAATATGCCACGTGTTGATGATGCATTAATGGACTATTTGTCTCTCCTTTCTCGCCTTTTCTCCTCTCCTTCCCTATTCTATTATTTCTCCCCCTATGTATGCGATCCATCCCCATCTTCCCTCACTGCTTGTGGCTCAGCGGATGGATGGCTCCAGCGTGTGGTGATTCTGGGTTCAGAAGCTCATGTGATAGAAGAGATCCAGCTGTTTGATCGGCAGCAGCCGGTGGACAGCCTCACCATCTCACACGGCAAAGTAATTTCCAATCTCTTTGAACGCAGCTCTCCCGCCTGAACGGCATTAACTGCTTTTGTTCAAACTGAGTCGAAAAAGAAAACGCACTGATAACAGAAAATAAATGACGTGCTTGTATTGTTTTACTTATTCGTCCCCAGTGTGAGGAAGTAACTAGTTACATGTAAGCGGAATTATGTAATTTAAGGTCAAAATAGGGTGCTTCATCATGCTTTTAAGTACTGAGCAATACTGTATGGTAATGAGTAGGTTTTGGTTTAGGGATACTTGTAATTATGCATAATTAATTGTTGTTATTAAAGTCTATACATGTATTGTGTAACAAGGACATCTTAACATAAAATGTTACGAAAAACAAAGCGTAACCGTAATTCTCAGCAGTTACTGAGAAATAAAAGTGTTTCTTTAGTTACTTATTAAAATCTTAATGAGTGCAAAGGGGGTTACATCTGAATATTTTCTCACACATATAGATTTGATCGATTTATTTCAGAATATGCATCGACTGTGCATTGAAATATGAGACACTACTGTTTCTGGACATTTATTTGATAAGTATTTTATTTCCTATTTGAGTTTATGCATATGCTTTGTTTTTTAAGATAAATTTTTTTAAAGAATTTTTTTCTTTTAATTAAGCTTAATACCCATTAAATGTCATGCTTTTAAACCATTATTAAACCTCAGAACTCATGAACTCAAAGAGAAGAGAGCTGCAAAATACTATTTCTGTGGTGGCTGTGATTGAAATTGAATTATCATAATCTTAATTCAAATGATGAAAGATTCTGAAAGTCTGATAGTAATGAGTGCGAGTTCTACTGTAAGGTTAACCCTGCTTTGATTAAATGTTTGAAAAATGAGAAATAGCTGAAAGCATTCATTTTATACTTAGAAAAGTAATCCATTACATTACTTTAATAAAGTAACTGAAATAGTTACACTACTTATACCGTTTTTTAATAATGTAACTTGTAGTCCGTAAGCTATTGCATTTACAAAGTAACTTTCCCGACACTGTTCATTCCCAAATCTTTCCATTGGTTCTCCACAGAAGTATTTGTACATTGGCTCGCGCTCCGAGGTTCTTCAGCTGCCCTTGGCAAACTGCAGCCGCTACCATTCACAGCCAGACTGCCTTCTGTCCCGAGATCCATACTGCGCCTGGGACAGCGAGGGACGCGCTTGTGTCCGCATCGACCTCCACCGCGGGTAAGTTCATCTGTCTCTGAGCTGCTTCTGCTGCTAACATCCTTTCAGTGTTGGAGATGAACTAGTTACATGTAACTAAATTATGTTATTTAATTACAAAATAAGGTAACACTTTATCTTAAGGTTCCCTTGTTACACGTTACATGTATTTCCTGTTATAAGTATCTGTGTTGTGGAGTAACTAGTTACATGTAACAGCATCATAACTTATTTATAAAATAAGGTAACACTTTATCTTAAGTTCCCCTTGTTACACGTTACATGTACTTCCTATTATAAGAATCTGTGTTGTGGAGTAACTAGTTACATGTAACGGCATTACATAATTTAGTTTTAAAATAAAGTAACACTTTATCTTAAGGTTCCCTTGTTACACGTTACATGTACTTCCTATTATAAGAATCTGTGTTGTGGAGTAACTAGTTACATGTAACAGCATTACATAATTTATTTATAAAATAAGGTAACACTTTATCTTAAGGTTCTCTTGTTACACGTTACATGTATTTCCTGTTATAAAAATCTGTGTTGTGAGATGAACTAGTTACATGTAACCAAATTATGTTATTTAATAACAAAATAAGGTAACACTTTATCTTAAGGTCCCCTTGTTACACGTTACATGTATTTCCTGTTATAAGAATCTGTGTTGTGGAGTAACTAGTTACATGTAACAGCATTACATAATTTATTTATAAAATAAGGTAACACTTTATCTTAAGGTTCCCTTGTTACATGTTACATGTACTTCCTATTATAAGAATCTGTGTTGTGGAGTAACTAGTTACACTAACAGCATTACATAATTTAGTTATAAAATAAAGTAACACTTTATCTTAAGGTTCCCTTGTTACACGTTACATGTACTTCCTATTATAAGAATCTGTGTTGTGGAGTAACTAGTTACATGTAACAGCATTACATAATTTATTTATAAAATAAGGTAACACTTTATCTTAAGGTCCCCTTGTTACACGTTACATGTATTTCCTGTTATAAGAATCTGTGTTGTGGAGTAACTAGTTACATGTAACAGCATTACATAATTTATTTATAAAATAAGGTAACACTTTATCTTAAGGTCCCTTGTTACACGTTACATGTATTTCCTGTTATAAAAATCTGTGTTGTGGAGTAACTAGTTACACTAACAGCATTACATAATTTAGTTATAAAATAAAGTAACACTTTATCTTAAGGTTCCTTGTTACATGTTACATGTACTTCCTATTATAAGAATCTGTGTTGTGGAGTAACTAGTTACACTAACAGCATTACATAATTTAGTTATAAAATAAAGTAACACTTTATCTTAAGGTTCCCCTTGTTACACGTTACATGTACTTCCTATTATAAGAATCTGTGTTGTGGAGTAACTAGTTACATGTAACAGCATTCATAACTTATTTATAAAATAAGGTAACACTTTATCTTAAGTTCCCCTTGTTACACATTACATGTACTTCCTATTATAAGAATCTGTGTTGTGGAGATGAACTAGTTACATGTAACCAAATTATGTTATTTAATTACAAAATAAGGTAACACTTTATCTTAAGGTTCCCTTGTTACATGTTACATGTATTTCCTGTTATAAGAATCTGTGTTGTGGAGTAACTAGTTACATGTAACAGCATTACATAATTTATTTATAAAATAAGGTTACGCTTTATCTTAAGGTTTACTTGTTGCACATGTTACGTGTACTCACTATTGTAAAAACCATGTTATAGAGTAACTAGTTACATGTAACAACATTATGTAATTTAATTACAAAATAAAGTAACGCTTTATTTTAAGTTTTTCTTTGTTACACATGTTACATGTACTTACTATTATAAGAACCAGTGTTGTGGATTAACTAGTTGTAACATGTAACAGCGTTATGTGATTTAATTACAAAATAATGTAACACTTAATTTTAGGGTTGCAGTGTGATCATATATTTATGTACTGAGTAATATTAATTAACTACATGCACTTACGTTTGTCTTACGCATTTACATTTACAATATGTTTAGAGTTAGGACTAAGGTTACCGTCATGTAATTGCCAAGATAATTGTTAATGCAAAGATAATTGTTATTATTATAGTAAGTGCATGTAATATGTGTAAAAGACACCTTAAAAAGTGTTAGCCAAAACAAATGTTATCAAACTGTAATCTGCTATAATTACTGATAAAAACAAATTGAATTACAAAGGGGGTTACATCTATTTTTCTCACACACACTTATTGATTTATTTCATAAATTGCATTGACTGCTCTAAACTAAGAGACACCAATGTTTCAGGACACTGGCACTTAATCAATAACTGTTTTATTTCCTGTTTGGGTTCGCGTATAGGCCTGTGCTTTATTTTTAAAGATGAATTTTTCACCTGTGTTTAACCTCGGTATGATCTCAAAGAAAAAGCGATCCAATTTTTAATTTAAATGATGGATTTTGACGTTAACCCTGCCTGCCTTACGCATTTGAAAATAATTAAAAGTTGGAAAGATTATCTATTGAGAACGGTATTCAAATCTTACATGACTTTAATAAAGTAATTTAAATACAATTGTAAATAGAGTAACTTGTAGTCTGTAACCTATTACACTTCCAAAGTAACCTTTCACCATCATCCGTGTCTGTTGTGCTCTTCTCTTTATTTCCGTTCCGCTTACTCCTCATCGTTTTGCGAAGGCTTTCCCTTTCCACCCCTCTGTTCTCCTCCGCAGGACCCTCTTTGTACTTTTAAGCCGCATCCCTATAGCAGTGTGTCTAACAGCCTTCTGACACATCGTCAATATTTGTGCTCCCCCCCACAGCTCCACATCCACGCTCTCACAGGACCTCATGCTGGAGAGGTTCAGCCGAGGAAAAGCCAAGTTTGATAAGCCTTTCTCCATCCCCAGTCCAGGTACGTCAGACTTATGCTGCCCCCCGCAGGCCCGTGCCCCTGAACTGAGTGCTTTTCCATTAAAACTCAAAGAGTCAATGACTGAAATACACAGTGCTTAACACATTTATTATACCACCTGTCTAGACAAATCACTAATATTTTAGAAATCTTGTATTATCATTTTTATTAGGCAGATAACAAGCTGAAACAACTCGATAGTCTGTGAATTCACGTGTTTATACAGGAAGCTGGCACTTTCAGCATCTCACAGAATCAGAAATTAATCAGCGTGGCATTCTACAATTAAATCTTATTTTTCATTAACAGTTTTACTTTCAACTGCGTGCACACTAAATCTTCGCTTGTCACATAGTTTCTGTAAGCTGACTCTCAAACAGCAGAAGAACGTGACGCTTATTCTCGAACTTTGACTTCTCGACAAAACACAACAAAAAAGCCAACAGGAATTAATATAATGAGAAAGGTGTTTGCAAATGTTTGCTTCTGAGATGTCTTTTTGTGATCCTTTGAATGTAGTGCTTCATTTTTTGCATTTCATTGCAATAAAAATTTGTGCATATTTTATTTTAAAATGACCTTTTTCAATTAATAGTTGTATATAGTTATTAATATATATATATATATATATATATATATATATATATATATATCATTTGTTTAATATATTTTAATCATTTTTAGCAGAAACCATTTTACAAAAAAGTTAAAAAAATATTATAAATTAAAAGCATTTATTTATTTTTGCATTTAATTTGAAAGAAATTGCAGAAAATATTAATAAAACAATAACAAAATGTAACAAAATGACTATATTATAGTCATATATCAATATATTACATTTTATTGATTTGTATTATTATTTATAAAATTTAAATGTAAAATATTATTGTTGCTGTTTTCCCCTATAACATTCAAATTTTTACCAAAAACTATTACTAAAACAAAACGCACAATGTAAAAAAAATATGACTATTTTATTGCATTTATTAAATTTGATTGTTTTGTATTATTTATTTTAAAAATATAATATTGTATTTGTTGTTGTTGTTTTTTTCTCCAGATCATTCTAGGTTGCGAAATGTGACTGTGGTTGTTGGGTCAGATCTGGTTTTGCCCTGCCATCTGGTTTCCAACTTGGCCCAGCCTTTCTGGGAGCTCAACGAACGTGAGCTGGCCCTGGTGGAAGGCGGAGCCCGGGGCCCCGGTCGACCGAGCCCTCCGCGCCCTCGTCATCCCCAGGCCGGGCCCCTTCAGGCGGGCCGCCATCATCTGCTCGGAGGAGCAAGGCGTGAAGTTCCAGACGGAGAGGTACCAGGTGGCGGTGGTGGCCAGCGCACCCGTCTTCATGGAGGCCGGCCCGGACGGAAGCATGGGCTTGTTCTGGGTCCTGGTGATCACTTTGGGAGCCGCTTGTCTGCTGCTGCTCATCGCATCTTTGTATCTGCGCCGGAGACTGAAGTTGGCGCTGGGTAAAGGGGCGGAAATGAAGCCGCTGGAGAGCACTTTGGTCTACCCCATCACTTTACCCAAAGAGCCTCCGAGTCGCCCGTCCTTCGTCCCGAGCAAGATGGCGAACATTTAAGACCGCTTCTGGGGAAACGGGGGCCAATTATTACTACTCGGACGGATCGCTAAAAATCGTGCCTGGGCATGCGCTGTGCTCCACAGGAGCTCGGCGTCCCCAGCGCCATTCCCGGTCAGCCCATTCACTCTCCGAGCAGACTGAGCCTCACCAACATCCGGAGCTCGAGCGCCAACGGATACATCCGGCTCAACCTGAGCACGGCCGGAGAGGAGCGCTCCAGCATCCAGGGCATTGGCATGGCCGGCCGAGACAGCGACTACTCCAGCCCGTTCAAAGAGGAGCTCCGGAAAACTCTGCAGCAGAGGGCGTGCTTCCCGGACGCCAATCCCGAGAGTCTTCGGTGTAAACCTCGTGACGGGAAAACCTCAGCTACCTCCCTCCTGCTCGGGGAACTCTCTTCATCCGCAAACTCTTTCTTCTCAGTCAGCACTTCCATCTCACGACATTCCCTTGGATTATTCTACTAACATTCGACAAGCTTTTGTACATGTCTGTTTTGGAAGGACCGGGCGACCGAGCCTCGGCTAAAAAAGCAGGTACATCTCTGAGAGGAACCCAACCAGCCGAATGTAGCCGTGGGTCTGAACTGCGACTGATAACAGACCCCTATCGTTTGGCGAGAGGATGCGGAGTTTATTTTTGACGACACGTTTGAGACGCATCAACTCCAATCGCTCGATGACAATCACGCTCGCGGAGTGAGCCGTTAAACCGAAGCAGGACTCGAACGACGCGAACTAAGCGCTTTGCCTTTCTTTCTTCGGCGGCTCGGCGATTTTTTAAAAAGTCTTTTTCTGAGAATGTGTACTGAGACTTGCAGCACTAATATATTGTGAGGTTTTTTTCCATGTCTGTTTATTGCAAGGATTTCTTCTTCTTTTTTTTTACGATTGCGATTTACGATAGCTTCATCTGAAATGTGAAAGGATGAGCAGTGCTAGTAGCATGCAGCAGAATGTTGTACTAAGACTGCGTTGGATGTGACAGCAAGTGCATTACTGTATATATTTGGCTGGAGCTGCCAAATGAAGTACAAGCCCCGTGTTTGCCTACGTGATAAAGCAGGTAAACGAAGCCAACCTTCCGTCTGGATTGGTTTAGAAGACTCTGCCCATGCTATGAAGCCGAAGCTGGACTTTTTGTAGAAGTCTAGAACGAATGGCAGAGGCTACGGCTGATTGAACACAGGTGAGATGGCACAGAGTCATTTATATGTAGGATGCGATTTAATTCGAAATTGCACGACGACGAGTTTGTTTGTACGTAACTCTTCTACAACGTCAACCAGCGGTCATCGGAGTATTAGTAGACTATCTGCTTAATATCAGTCAACTTATTCTAAACCAGCCCTACTGAGAGAGTTACTAGAATTAATGAGAGTTGGTTGACTTGTAGTTAAGTGCAACCCAGTCATGCATTGGCGTTCAAAAAATTGCACGATTTTGCTCACCGAGCATTAAAATATTAACGCTGTAATATTTTGAAATATTATTGCAAATTAAAAGAACCGTTTTCTACTTGAAAGTATTTTGAAATGTTATTTTATTTCCGCTATGCAAAGCTGAATTTAGTCTTCAGAAAGCTTTGTAATGCGAGGTACAAAACCAGTCATAAACTGAGATGCATGCACGATCTGAAATAAATGCGCTTTCTACCGATGCATGGTTTGTTAGGATGGGACAGCCTTTGGCTGAGAGACAACTATTTGAAAATGTGAGGGTGCCAAAAATATGAATATTGTGAAAATCGCCTTCGAGCTTGTCCAAAGCGTAGTTATCATAAAACACGTTTTGGTAGGAAATTTACTAAATAGTTAAATGAACGGGGTAGAATTTTACTTAATATACCAATGATTTTTGGCGTAAAAGAAAAAGAGTGTATTGTTGGCTATTTCTACAACTATATTTGCTCCAGGTCACAAAAATGATGCATTTATTTGTTAAGTATTAATTTCTTTAAAAATCCCAGAACTTTGAACGGTGCATAAAAGCAGCAAATTCTTGATTTGCGAGATTGTACTATTTTGATGAATTTGTATGCGTTTTGTTTAAAAAGACTCATTTATATCCTCTAAAAGCTATAACCTGACTCTCTTTTGTCTTCCAGCGGGCTTGGCAACTCTTAAAGACTAAATGCAAAAACAGGGTGAAAGCAGAGGACATTTCATTCCGTCGACTTTGATTGTGACGACAAATGAAGGAGATTTTTTTTTCCGTGACCTGGCGGGTGGAGAGGCACTGCGACGCTCATCACGGATCCATACTTCGTTGCATGGTGTTCTGCAAAATATAGCGTATCGGTTTCAACGGCAAAACAATAGTCTCGTGTATTTCAAAAAAAGACGTTTTCGTAACTGTGCCTCTTCACCTCGGGTGAAGCCAAAGCAGACTGCAGACGTGTTTCTTCCGTTTCTTGTTTTTTGCGTTGCTTTTTATCCTCTGTTTTTATGTTCTGGAGTTTGTCCATTGCACAGAACTCAAGTGTTGTCTGAACTCTTTGTTACTACTACTCTTGTTTTGGTGGAATGCTATTCTTCGTGGCATGAGAGCTTTACGATTTTCTCAAGCGGCTTTCCATTCTGTCACCGGCTCTTTTCTAGTCTGCGATCTAGTGTGCACCGCACTGCGCAAGAGGGACGTTTACACTTCAGAAAAGATCTTTTACTAAAAAGAGCGCCGAGAAACGTCAGATTAACAAGGACCCAATCCTTTCTGCCAGGACTTCTCAGGGTGGGCTTCTGACTCTCTTGAAATTGTTTTTAATTTCACTAATCGCTTTGATAATGACATAATTTCAGCGCAGCGACCAGAAGTGTTGCATATGCTTGTTTGCATCATGCATGGCTTTTTTTATACTGACCAGTATTTCCTGCTTGATTAGAAAAAAATAAAAATACGGTCATCTCGGTTCATTTCATCTCACGTGGCTTTAAACCTGCTGTTACTTTGTGAGTTTTGTATTATGAAATTCTCTTTTCTTGCAATTTAAGATATCTTGCTGTTATTTTTTCTTCTTCTTTTTTAGGTAATTATGTTAAGTAACTTATTTTGCTTGTACAAAAGTGGATATTTATTACCATTGTACATATGCCCTTATTTTTATATATGTATATATCAACAGAAAATAAAAGTAGAGATCAGTTCACAGTGAGTCTGTTGTGTTTGTTTATTTGACTGTTCGACTTTAAAATGCCATTGAACTCGTCCAATTGTTACATTGTCTATATGAAGCTTTTCATACTTATTCTGCTAAAAAAATTTTTTTGAATGTAGCTAAAATAATTATTTTTAAGGTAGCAAAACTTACTTAATATATATATATATATATATATATATATATATATATATATATATATATATATATATATAATAAAAAATAAAATAAAAAATATATATATATATATATATATATATATATATATAAAAATATATATATATATATATATATATATATATAGGAATTAATACTTTTTTTAGCAAGAGCACTTTAAATTGCTGCAATAAATTATTTTATTAAAATATTTTAACATTAATAAATTATAATTTTTCTTCTTTGTTTCTATTTATCAAAGAATCCTGGAAGAAAGCATTGTTTTTGAGCATTAAATCAGAATAATGTCAGAAGTTCATGTGACGCTGAAGACCGGAGTAAAGATGCTGAAAACTCAGCTGCGCTTCACAGAAATAAATTATAAAATAGAAAAGAGTTTCTTTAAATTATTATAATAATAACATTATTGTTTTACTGTATTTTTATGAATTATTGATGAGCATGAATGATTCTTAAGTAAGGTTTTACATTTAGTGCAAGCCTGAAGTTTCTGATTATTTTCTCTAGACTCTGGAATTATAAACAGTAATCTAAAAACGTAATGTAAAATTCAGTAAATGAATATTTCAATGTTTATTTAAATAAACATGAGTGTCCTGTAGGCATGAGGAATGTTTTTTTCTTGATTTCTCCAGACAGGCTTTAGAGGAAAAGCGAGAGCTGGCATTCATTTTGCATTCGTGTATACATCAAACTATTTCGCTTTTTGGGCGGCGTGAACTCGCACAATCCCACTCACAAACTTTTGTGTGATATCTAAAAATGCATTAAGTTAGCTGATGTTTCGCCTTTCCATGTTGCCAAAAAGATGCCGAATGTTTAGTGCATGCGTTTATTATCACATCTCTCTTTGATGATTACTGTAAGCTCTGTTTTCTCCGGTTTGCTCTGTGAGCGTTTATCACCTGTGTCCTCTCGTGTTATCTGTCTGACTTCCTTTCTCCTTCTATTCCCGCTTGGTGAACCTCTTTGTGTCCTCAGATGTGTCGTCTGTGTTGTTTTATGGCTCTTATAGGACCTCTGTTTATCAGGAGGGTAACCACTCAACTCAGAAAGCGTTCGTTTAACCAAAGCTGTGCATAATTAGTTTCTTCTTACAGTTTTTCTCATTCTCTTTCTCGATCCTTGATATCGGCAAAGAAGCATTCCTCAAAGCAAAAGCCTGTAACTTACTCGAACTCTTTGGCTCATCTCTCAAAAGTAAGTGTTTGTGTCAACGGGGGTATCAGTGCCATCAGAATGAAACGTCCTTGCGTCGTTGTTCACAAACAAGACATTCAAGACATTAAGTGAAGAGTTTGGAGGACGTGCATTGAAACGCAGAAGCCCGCGCTTCTTACGAACGGATCTATTTCAAAAGTACAAATTTGCACGTCATGTGGGATATTTATTGAGGAAGACGTGGTTATGCTTCTAGCGTTCTGACAAGAAAGCACGCGTAACAGCGTTGTTGTGATACGGAAAAACGAATAAAGGCACAAAAGCGAAAAACGCAGAGTCAGAAAGCCGAACGCATGAACGTCCCTCAGGCAGAGCGATGAAGAATTACAGAGGAAGTTATCATCGGATCATCTACTTTCTATTCATTAGTGAAAGATTCAGCTTCACAGAAAGTCTAACAGAAATGTGTAAGCTATATATATATATATCTTGAACAGGAAGTTAAGTGCTGGGCGTCCGGTCAGAGGAGAACTGACCTCAACTGAGTCTGGTTTCTCCCAAGGTTTTTTTTTTCTCCATTCTGTATGGATGGGGTTCTGGTTCCTCTGTCTTCTTGGTTGGGGACACTTAACTTCTAGTGATTTAATGTCGAATTGATAACAGAGTCCGTCTCTGCATTTAATAAGAAATTGGTCAATCTCTTCATTATACATCCCTGTCATTATACTGTACAGTGCTTTGATGCAACCTGTGTTGTTAAAAGCGCTATAGAAATAAAAATGATTGATTGATTGATTGATTGATATATATGCTTGACAGTCGGTGACAACTGCATCAGCGGTTTAGCATGGAATGTCTTCTATGATAGGACTGTTGCACAGAGAACTGATTCTTCTGAAGAACACGACACCAGCTAATGACAGCAACTGCGGACGCATGTAAATAATCGTTTGCATAAATGCATAAAACTGTGCCAGTAGCAGCGTAGAACGAGTCGTTTTTAGAATGACAAAATGCACCGAAGCCGCTGTTTGTATGTGAAGGTTCGCACGCTCTCAGAAATAAAGGTAGAAAAGCTGTCACCGGAGAAGAACCTCTTCAGAAGGTACATGTTTGTACTTAAGGGTCCGTTTTGGTACGTATTGGTAATTAAAGCGTACCTAATAGGTGCAAAAGTCTAGGTTCTGCCCCGCTGACAGCTTTTCTACCTTTATTTCGCTGGTTTCTTTGACTTGATCAAACCTCCATTTAAGCGAGTATGTATGAAGTTATTGTTTGTTTGCTACTTGCTTGGAAAAAAAAGAGCCATACAAAGTATGATGTGTTTTTCTTAAAATACGTAGCCCATATCAGAGTTTTCCAGACACATTTGGAAATCCTAATTGGCCGACTCGGCCAAAAATGTACCGCGTAAAGCTCGTCTAGATAAAACTGATCCGCCGTGACCCCGTGAAGTCCTCCAGGAACCTCCCTAGGCCCGTTTCCGTGAACGGTTTGGTAGATTTCCAAGGTGTCTCCAGCCAAACTCTTGACCTCGCTGCGTCTGTTTGCCAAGCTCTCTGCAGAAATGCATTGCTCCGGGGGAAGAGCAGGCTCGTTGTCAGAATACAGCATCGTCTCCCGCCGCAATCATCCTTGTTCCCCGTCACGCCGCTTCCTGTGACCCGCCACAAGACCAACAGTGTTGACTTACAGCATCTTATTGACGGGATAGCAATAGTAAACCGCATGCTTTTTACGTAAAATGTGGTTCTATAAAACATACATTTACTATTAGCCTCTACAAAATATATTTTTATTAAATGCTATGTTGGTCATTTTGGTCAATGTCATTTTATTTCCTTTTATTTGTTAAAAACGAGTAGGTTACGTTTTGGAGGTCTAAAAATCAGAATCACTAATTGATAAAACATGTAAATATTTATAGCTAAAATTAGCTATATCATATTAGCTGAAATCACGTAGTGATTTCTACATTTTAAACGTTGAAATACATCTAAATTGTGCATTTTAGCGTCAATGTACAAAAATGCATGGATGATAGATGCAGGATGGATGATCTGGTCCAGTTTTCACTAAACACAAAGCATTTTAAACACTAACAGCAAAACTTTAGAAGCAAACTAAAAGACAGAGCCACAATCTATCCTGGGATAGTTGCCTTGGAATATATATAGTAACACATTATTTGCATTTATTTGCACATGTATGTTTTCCCATGCATCTTTTGTTTTTGGAGGTTATTCCAAATCTAAATTTCTGGCACAGCTTTAAGACGCCTCCTAAAACGTCCAGCGTTTTCAAGGACTTTCACAGCTCGCAAAAGATGAACAGCATTTTAAAGACATACTGGCAAACATTTTCAATCAAAATAGTTGCAATATTAACCTGCATGTTTCTGAAATCTAGAGATTTCTTTCTTTCGCGTCTAGTCAAAGGCTTACAGCTCACCTTATTTTTATTACTTGGAAAACTAGCAAAAACATTTTCACACTTCAAGGTCTCCACAATCTCACGACTATTTATGAAGCGTCCCGTTGGCGTAAATACTATTTACTGAATCCTTTTCAGTTCATACGGTTCATTAATTTCAGCAAAAAAGGTTTCACAGTCAGTGTTGCGAGAATCAACATTAATTCTACAATTAAAATATTTATTAAGAATTGTATATATATATATATATATATATATATATATATATATATATATATATATATATATATATATATAAATGTAATTAAATAAAAAATAAATAAAAATAAAATATATATATATATATATATATATATTTATTTATTTATTTAATTACATTAATGTAATTAAATAAAAAAAAATAAAACAAAAAAAATATATATATATATATATATATATATATATATATATATATTTAATTTAATTACATTTTTATATATATATATATATATATATAAATGTAATTCAAGTTAAATATATATATGTGTGTAATAATATATATATATATATATATATATATATATATATATATATATATATATATATATATATATATATATATATATATTTATTTTTATTTTATGTTGGTATGTTGAACAGAAAATAATGAAAATGATGAAATGATGAATATTCTTCACGCCAGCAGAAGTCTTGAGATCCAGGAGTGAATATGTTCTCGCGATCATTTCAAGTGATGAAAAATAAGCTCATTTATCGTTCACGTGAACGCATGCGCATAAAATGTCCAAATCCCTGCCGACCGCTGTTTCCGTTTGCTTTGGTTTTCGCCAGCTGCAATTCGTAACTCTTTCTACACTGTTCAAAAAATTCCCCGTGAAACGTCAAAGGATCATATAAGAGATTGCCAGGAAGTGACCACGTCAAGCTCCAAAACGGACAGAGAAATGATATCTGGTACGATTAAGAGGTGATATTTCAAGCAGGGCGATTCGTGCAGCAGTTTTGGGTATGCACTTGCTTTTTTATCCGCGTCTGCCAATTTTGACAGCACATTTGCATTCATGCATTCGGCTGACATCGTGCCAAGCAAATTACAGGTCACTGGATCCATGCACGTTAATCAGTAGGAAACTGTGACCTTGATATTGTTAAAGCGGTCTCTTTGCAATCTCGAACGACCGGCCTACCTGCAAAAAGCCCTGTACACCAGTCAATTAGCGCGCTAAAACGCGTCAGCGCGCGGAAAGGTGACAGTTGCAGGCAGTGATCAAAGACGACGCCAGACAGCTTCTTCAGACATCCACACTCAGCTCAATCTCTCACGAAGAAACACCTCCAGTCAAACAGAGCGAGATATTTCAAGATCACACGATTTATTTCCTTCGAGATGGAGGCTGTTTGCAGTGCCTGACTGAATATCTTAAGGAATAAATTATGAGTGATCAGTTTCGTTTAAAGCAGCTTTTGATCTCGCACTCTGTCGTTCTCTTTCACATAAACAGACGCAAAATGCTAATTTGCTGTTTGGTGGGTAACGTGGAGAAAAAACCAAAAAACAAACTATAATTGCAAACTGTCTGAATTACAGAAGCGGGATATAATGTGATTATCGGATCAGCTGTAAAACCCTGCTAACGAGACAAAATATAGATGCTTGTGTGTGCATGCTAAAGTTAGAGGCAAACTGCTAATAAGAAATCAAAGTGGCGCTCTGCAGCCCAGATTAATGCTACCAGAGGCATCAAAGAATTCATGGGAAAAAGCACAAGTTCTCAACAATGTTTGACAGAATTGGGGTGCCTTGGCGAGAAGCGCGTCAAAGAGACGGTGACTCAGCTTTAACTGTCACTGGATCCAAATTAGTGGATATCAGCGGCGCTTATGGTGGAAGTCGATGCTAAACCAATTCTCTAACTTTACATGATGTGTCAGGCCTCTTTCACATCACTAACTCACAGACGCTACGCGTCAATAAGACGCTCTCTGGTTCTTTTGTCTTACATCGGGAAGCTGTCATTATTTTATCAAGTTGGTTGTCAGATTTTCTGTGTTGGAGTACAACAAATGGATGAAAGACGATGGGAAGTGGGGGCGCAAATAAAATAAAATAAAATAAAATAAAATAAAATAAAATAAAATAAAATAATAAAATATTCCAATGCTTATTTTATGTAAAATGTATATTTTTATGCCAAATTAATTCATTAACTGGCAAATGCAATGACAAACTAACCATTTTTATATATGTAATATACACATATATATATATATATATATATATATATATATATATATATTTTTTTTTATATATATATATATACACACACACACATATATATATATATATATATATATATATATATATATATATATAAAATGTCTGTTTTTTTGACTATTTGAAAGGTTACTTAATTTGTTAAATATCGTTCATTTAAAAATAAATTATTTATTTATTTATATGTGGTTTAAATGAAGAAAAATATTTATTTGATCATCTTAAAAGAATTATTATTTTTAATTAATACAAAATTTTTTTTTTATCATAATACATGAATAAAACATGGTATTACCACAGTGACAAATTAAAAAATGGCATAGTTAAATGTAAATGAATACATTTCAGGGATAAAAATAGTGCGTCTGATTTTGTCTGTGAAGGTGTCACGTTCTCTGGACTCTTTGTTTATGTTTTTGTCTCGTGCCATGTGTTCCCTGTGCCCTGCCTTTCCTCCATGTTAATTGTCTGCAGCCGTGTCTCGTCAGTGTTGTCAATTACCCCGTGTATTTAAGTCCTGTGTTTTGAGTTCTGTTTGTCCGAGCGTCGAGGTCCATACCTGATGTCTTTGCCTGTGTTTATCCTGCCTGCCTGTTCGACCTGCCTGCCTGTATATCCTTTATTTTGCCATTTTGGAATTAAACCCTTTTATTTTCATTTAATCTCGTTGTGTGCTCTCGTGCTTACCACACAACCGTGACAGAACGCTCGGACCTACAAAAAGTAAATAGCGGCGTATTTTCCCCCTTATTTTTATATATTTTTTTTTTTGCCATGTTTGCCCAGTTTAAAGACCCAAACTTCCTCATCCGCCTGCTGGAGCAGGGGGATTGCTCTCTCGAGGACTACACCGAACTGTTCCTCGAACTGGCCAACGACTCGCGCTACCCGGACAGCTTTCTGTGCGGAACCTATTTCCGCGCGGACTTAATACCTCCAGCCAAGCCCAGCTGTCTGTCCGGAGCCGGTCCTCGAGAGAGCCTCGCCGCGTACGTCGAGTGGGTGCTGGTGTCCTGCAAATCTACAATGATGGTTGCGCCTGAGGACAACGACACCAGCCCCACTCCAGATCCAGAGCCTAGCTCAGCCCTTCACCGCATGGTCGAGCCCCAGCCTGAGCCCACCGCTGACACGGGGGCGGAGTCGAGCGCGACCACGGACCCATCGTCACAGAGAGCGACAGAGCCGTGGGGCGTAACAGGACCCCGAGCCGTATATCGTCAGACCAGGTGCGCGAGCCAGCTGGCGGAGCTCACCGCGATGAGGTCAGCCGTCTGTCAGGAGAGCGTGGAGTGGAGCTCCGCCCACTACACATCGGCTGAGGATGAGCTGATCATCCACCTGGGGCTGCTGGATCTGCAAAGCGAGCTGAATGATGTGGACTTGGACTTGGACTTAGACTGGGCACCTCCCCTGTATCCTGAGTTCCTGTTCCCGCCCAGCCGCCCCGTTAGCCCGCTGGTTCCGCCCAGCCGCCCCGTTAGCCCGCTGGTTCCGCCCAGCCGTCCCGTTAGCCCGCTGGTTCCGCCCAGCCGTCCCGTTAGCCCGCTGGTTCCGCCCAGCCGTCCCGTTCCAGTGCCCGGCGCCCGCGTGCGCTCTGTCCCGTTCAGTGCCCGCGCCACGTGCGCTCTGTCCGTTCAGTGCCCGCGCCACGGGCGCTCTGTCCGTTCCAGTGCCCGCGCCCACGTGCGCTCCCTCCAGTGCCGCCTCAAGTTTTCCCACCCCTCCCACCCATGCCACACCACGTCGATGGATCCCAGCAGCCCCTGCGCTCATCCTCAGCAAACCATCTGGAGCTCGCCACGGGTCTGCGGTCTCCATCGCCATCGAGGTTGGAGGATCCCTCGCCTCACCGTCCTGCCTCCGAGACCCAGACTCCTCCTCGGCTCGTAGACCCGTCGGCTCCCCCTGGGCTCCTAGCTCCCTCCTCTACACCGTGGTCCGTCAGTCCACCAGCTCCACCAGGCTCCATCGTCCCTCCGGCTCCGCCTTGGTCTGTCGTCGACCATCCGTCGCCTCGGGATTCCTCTCCTCCGGCTTCGCCTCGTCCCTCCATCCCACCGGCTCTGTCAGGCTCCTCCTTCCCTCCGGCTTCACCTCAGTCCTCAGTCGCTCTGGCTCCGCGCGTCCTTCCCCGTCCCCGTCTCCGTGTCAGTCGCCGAAGCCTGCGGCGTGCGCCTTGGACCTCCAGCGCCTCGACGTCACCCTGGCTCTTCGGCTCTCCGTCTCCACCTCAGGCTCCTCCTCCACCTGCTCCGCCGCCGTCGGTCGGCCCCATGGAGTCGATGGCTGCTCCTCCTCCGTCGGCTCCACCTTGGACCACCATAGCTGGGCTCTGGATCTCCTCCTGCTCCGGACTCCTCCTGTCTTCTCCCTGGCTCCTCCCTCCGTCTGTTCCTCCTTGGACCCTTCTGCCTACTGCCTGCCCCCTCCTGGGGATCCGTCCTCCACCAGAACCTCCTCCCAAGACCCGGTATCCCCAAATCCTAGTCATTTTTGTTTTGTTTGATTATTTGATGTTACCCTTTAGGTGCGAGGACGCACCTTCCGGGAGGGGGGGGTAATGTCACGTTCTCTGGACTCTTTATGTTTTTGTCTCGTGCCATGTGTTCCCTGTGCCCTGCCTTTCCTCCATGTTAATTGTCTGCAGCCGTGTCTCGTCAGTGTTGTCAATTACCCCGTGTATTTAAGTCCTGTGTTTTGAGTTCTGTTTGTCCGAGCGTCGAGGTCCATACCTGATGTCTTTGCCTGTTTATCCTGCCTGCCTGTTCGACCTGCCTGTCTGTATATCCTTTATTTTGCCATTTTGGAATTAAACCCTTTTATTTTCATTTAATCTCGTTGTGTGCTCTCGTGCTTACCACACAACCGTGACAGAAGGATTCTTACTGTTTTTATGTCTCAAGTGAGTTTTGCTTGTATCTGTTAATGCCACTTATTAGAATTGGCTTTCTTTTCTTAGTTTTTATTGCGAACAGATAATAACGTCCATAACAAACAAAACCGCAAAGGTCAAACGAACATGAAGCAAAAATGCATTTTCATTACTAATGCTATTCTTCGCCACAAAAACCCATCAATATGAAATGTGGGTTAATGAAAAAGCATTTATCGGACCGCGTCATCGCCCGAAGCAGCCTCCTCTGTGTCCAGAAACACCTGGGCTCCTCTGGATCTCGTTTGTGGTTTTCATCTCTCCATTCAACACAGTCAGACCGTGCCAGACATCACTCCATCCATCTGCCGGCGGATCAGTCTTCCCAATAAACAGGTCAAAGTCTTTATGATGCACAAACGTCTACCTGTCAGGTCTTATATCCGTGAGTCCTGACAGACTGCACATCTGCTAAGACCCTCCAGCATCTGATAAAACAAGCAGATCACATCCATTCAATAAACTGGAATCAGCGTCAATGGTGTATGCCGTAAAGAACCATGCTTGGTTCCACAAGGAAGCCTTCGGTCAAATATATGTCTTGTTCTTACCTTTTTATAATTTGAAGAAACTCCTTTCAGCCCAAAGGTTAACTTTACATGATGTGTCAGGCCTCTTTCACGTGAACTCACAGACGCTTCGTGTCAAGAAGATGCTCTCTGGTTGTTAACAAATGCAGACAAACAATGGAGAACTGGGAGTGCAAATAAAATAAAATTAAAATAAAATAAAATAAAATAAAATGTATATTTTTATGCAAAATTAATTTATGAACCAGCAAATGGTTTATGCAAACTAACCATTTTTCTAAACGTAATAAAAAATATATTTATTGAAATTGAAATTTTTTGACTATTAAAAAAAATATTTTTGTTTTGTTTTTTTTTGTTACATTTGTTAAATATTCAAATGTGTATATATTTGTCTGTTTGACAAGCTTTTTTGTATTTAATTGAATGCCATAAAGAACCATTTTTGGTTCCGCGAAGAAGCATTCGGTCAGATATACAGTATATGTCTTTTTCTTACCTTTTTATAATTTGAAGAAACTCCTTTTGGCACAAAGAACATTTTGTGAAACAGACAGGTCCTTTAGATTTTTGATGTTTCTTTATGAAACTATTTAGATTTTTTTTTTTTAAATGCATCTTTATTTTGTGCAGATGCCTGCTCTTTCAAATATTTGGAGTCTAAGATTTTCCTGTTTTAATAATGTATTTCTTAAGCTCATCAAGGCTGCCTTATTTATTTATTTGAATGAATGAATCTATTTGAGTTTTTGTGGTTGCTTCGCCATAAGGTTGCTGGCAATAAATGCAATATTTTCAGAACACCAGGCTACTTTTGAACGTCCATCAAGGAAAAAACGTGCTTTTTTGGGCTACATGATGATGCAGTTAGGCATCTGACACAGATGGGGCATCTATCAGCAGGGGCCAAACCCTGCTGCCCTGAAACATGCCTGCAGAACCCCAGCAGAGCTGAACGTGTTTTACTAGCATCTCGGAGGAACTAGAAAGGTGTCTTCCTTCTGAAAAGATGTTCAGCAGTTAACTGGCACAACGTGACAGCATGCGGAGAAAACAACTGTAACGGAGAAAAACACCACTTTAGGCAGGCTTTAGAAATTTCGGCTCGAAAATAGCAAGTGATAGCGTTTTAATATTTGTGGCGAAATATCTTTTTTAACTAATTTTAGACAGTACTTAGCCGCCTAATATATGTTTTTTTACTGTACAATTTTAAAGAGTGATATTTATTTATTTATTATTTCTTTATTTGTTCGTTATTACAGTTACACGCTGACTATAATGTCTAGCACGTTTACATTTTATTCAGAAATTGTTTTCACAAATATTGCTGGGAGATATAAATAACATTTGTGCGACGATATAAATGGCATAAATAACGTTTTTTACTCCACTACACCTAAAGTGATTCAAAAGCGCAACAGGCACGCTCGGATATGATTGGCCGTTCGGAAGCACATGACGCGTTTCCTT